>NW_015150662.1:729706-737490 GCF_000732505.1 Cyprinodon variegatus
CCTCGATAGGTCGCCAGTCCTGTCACAGGGCAACACAGAGACATACACATACGCACACAATCACATCAAAGGGTAATTTAAATAGCCCAGTTAACCTCAAAGTCCTGTTTTTAAACTGTGGTGAAGCCAGAGTACCAGGAGAGAACCCACACAAGCCAGGAATAAACCATGCTGCCTTGCTGCAAGGCAACAGTGCTACAAACTGCATCACCGTGCAGCCCAGTTCGCAATTCATTAAGAAAGTTAAAAAAGGCTCATATCCAATTTAAAAAGTCAGCCGTCAGTTTCTCAGTAATCATCTAAAGAATTCAGAGAAGTCTGTGAAAAAACAAGTAATCAAATGGAATCAAAAGCAATGGGAAGTTTAATTATTATATCAAATATGAACAAATACTCTATAGGATCAAACTTAATGACAGCCTAAACACACCTAGATCACTGGCTTTCTTCCTGTTATTGGCCACACCCCATTGATTGTCTTTGGGATGAAACTCAAGCTAGTTTGTTGGCAGAGTAAAGCAATGGTACTAAAGCTGGTAGTGGTACCTGGGCAGGTACCAAGTTCTGCTTCATCTCTATAAATATGGTAGCACAGGCAAGCATGAAGTGCTAATGGTAAGAAAACAAGCTGGACCAACAACATCTGGTGCTCCGCAAATTGACTGTATAAACTTCACACTGGACCTAAAAAAAACTTGAATTTTGTCATTCTCTAATATTTTTCAGACTTTCATCTAAAAAAACAAAAGAATGCTTTGGATGATTTCTTAGGGAGGATGTGCAATAAAGATTTTATAAAAAGCAGTTTTTACTCATCAACATTCTGGATAGGTCAAAATGTAACATTGGTCTAATGGTAAATGGTAAAATGTTGTTTAAGATAACTTGTCAACAATGAAAAACAAAAAAAGCATTACAATATATAATTACATGCATATTGAATAATAGTTCTAATTCTAACTTCTTGAAAGGAAAATGTATTTTCCTAATGAATATAAACATTTCATAGGTGTGTAAAGATTACTTTAATCAAGGTGGATAATAGTAAACTCTATGAAACTTGTAAGCATCCATATATTGAAAATCATTTGCTTCCACTCTAGCACCTCTGTCCCCACAAGGAAAGGAAACAACACATCACCACACCAAGCATCTATTCCTCTTGCTTCTGTTCTCGTAGTTACAGCTTGGTTATCATTATATTCAAACCAACCGTTCTTTTCTTGGAAAAAGCTGTCATTAATCAAGGTGTGCCTGCAGCTGAAAAGCCTTCTCTTCAGTATCACATCTGCACAAGACTGGATTACACAGTTGGTAGCCAGATAGCTCCAGCTGCAAGTGAAAAACAGGGAGGAAACAGAGTTGAACAGGTCACTCCTTTGTTTGTGTGTGAGACGATATCAGGTTCCTTCTTCCTCTACAACGAAATGATTAAATGGACTCTCCATGTTAGGAGCAAATAATCTTTTTTTAAGTAAAACTAAACAAACGGCCAAGTATATAAGTTTAAATACTCTTAACCAAGCAACGTGATTTCGAGTTGATTGATATTGATGTTTTTAATGTTTTATCTTTATAAAGTTTTTTTTTTGTTTTTGAGTGGCAATGGTTGAGTGAAGAGAGGATCTTGCATGACAACTGACTCTTCGATGAAACTGGTATATTGGTCATATAACTTAAAGGAATAGTACACCCAAAACATGATTAGCCTTCATTTTCTACTCACCCCCATGCTGAACAAAACTCTGGAGTACTTTTTTGATATCTCAAATGCATCTGGAGATCTGGGAGGCTTCTTGCTGTCTGCTGACATTCAAATAATGGAGGTCTATGGCGCCCGAGACAGAAAGGTCCATAAAAGTCCACAAAAACGTGTCAATATTCCTCCATACTGCTCGTCCAATGTAATCCAAGTGTCCTGAGTGGGTAGCATCCAGAATTTACTCGAAACAAAGTGATTTAGAACGTTTTAGAGCCTAAACAGCAGTTTATAGGATTTCCTAATAGCGCCCCCATGCGCGCTCACGATTCTACGGAAGCCGGCAGACCAAACCAGCGCATTCAGCTCGGCAAAGAACTCATGCTCTTCCTCAAAACTGAAGTCCTCAGACATTTTTCTTTCGTTGTTTCTTTCTTTGCACAGGTAAACAGCACATTTCTTCTTCTACGCTTGCATTATCGGCAGAGCAGACGCTGAATGCGCACTTTCTTCCGGTTTGGTCTGCCGGCTTCCGTAGAATCGTGAGCGCGCATGGGGGCGCTATTAGGAAATCCTATACACTACTGTTTAGGCTCTAAAACGTTCTAAATGACTTCGTTTCGAGTAAATTCTGGATGCTACCCACTCAGGACACTTGGATTACATTGGACGAGCAGTATGGAGGAATATTGACACGTTTTTGTGGACTTTTATGGACCTTTCTGTCTCGGTCACCATAGACCTCCATTATTTGAATGTCAGCAGACAGCAAGAAGCCTCCCAGATCTCCAGATGCATTTGAGATATCAAAAAAGTACTCCAGAGTTTTGTTCAGCATGGGGGTGAGTAGAAAATGAAGGCTAATCATGTTTTGGGTGTACTATTCCTTTAACATCCCAATCCAAAGCCAAACATTTCAGTGTTTGATTCAATAAACTACTAAATTGATAAATTATTATATTGTTCATGCATCTCTAAAAAAAAAATTAAATTCAGAAAACATGTAAATTCAACAAAATTATTTATAATTTCAGCTTGAATTAGTTGTAATTGTATGTATTTTGAGCAAAAACAACTAAATTTTATAACAACAGAAAAGCAGCAGTGACCATCTAGGGTTCAAAATCAGGGCCTTTAAAAAAGCAGTTTAATGAAGTTGTTTGAGGTAGTTGGGCGGATCTAAGAGGAACAATAATCTGCTGTTTGAGAAATCCTTTCTATTACAAAATCAAAAAAGGGCAGCAAATGTATCATCTTCCACACCAAGAATTATGACTGGAACTGTCAAACTAATTCTTCATCTTTGTTTTGAGCTCCTGAAATACTGTAGCTTAAAGTCACACTAAGCAATACTGCTTACTTATTTTCTTTAATACTAGTCAGTCATATACATATTTAAATACCTGGATTTACTTTCTTTATCAAAGAGTAAAATAGTTCATGCTGTGTAATTTAATGTCACAAAGAGATTTTTTTCATCTGTATAGTATGGATTATTATTAGCATTTTATTATTAAATTAACATAAAATTAAATCAAAGCCAACTTGGCAAAGCTACCATCTGTTTCAGAACTTCTACTTTTTCTGACTGATAAGTTCCATAATTGTGTAGGGTTTTGTTTGAAGTCATGCTGCAGAATAAATTTGCAAGTAATCAGATTCCTGATGGTGCTGTGAGGATGGTAGAAATTCAAACTTCTAAGAGGTCTGAAACATTTTCCTACCATCTCTGTCAGTAGATGCTTTTAGTCACTGTTGTTTGTTATTATCAGTGGAAGTTGTCTTTGTAAATATGCACAGATACAGCGGCCAGATGTCAGTGAAGATGATTTATGCTTTTTAATATAAAGAGCTGATTGGCAGGTTGTTAATCATATGGAACAATTTAATAGGCCAGGAACTTCTGCCCAAGCGTGGACTTGAAAATGTGGCTTTAGTGCACCTTTGAGGAAGTTTTATTGTGTTTGGCAAACTTTTGCTGCAGGACTTTTTGCTGCAAATCCTTAAAGAGTGAAATCATCATTGCCTTTGAAATGTGTTAACATACCTGAAATCTTTCCACATATGTTTGTTTGTAACTTAAAGGTCAGGTTATTTCTTTGAGCTATTTTAAGGTAAACCAACACCAAGAAAATAACCTTAAATCCTTTATAAAATTCTCAAGATCACTGAAAGCAAAACGTACCACTTAATTTTATATCATTGTAGCTTTGGCTACACTTTTAGTGTTGTTTTTTTGCAGGAAGTTACAAGGTCACTCTCAAGGTGTCATAAAGCCTACTCTGTTCACTCATTTCACACACCTGCTTGGCTTTGCCCAGTTCTCATTACCCACTAATCCTATCCACCTTTAGTCACTGTATAAACAGCCCTCAGACTAATCATAAGCGATAGATTATTTCAAACCTTTTGTGAGACTTATTACAGTGTTATTTTGTTCTGACTATCTCATCTTGACCTGTTCTGCCTCTGGACCTCAAAGCCTGCCTGTTCCCGTCTAATCTGTTTGCCTGACCTGTCTTCTGTCACCTGCTTGATCTTTGCCTGCTTTTGTACTAACAGGAACGTTTCCCCTGCCTTACCTTGTCCACCCCGTCAGCCGCACTATGCACTGTACCCGAATCTCCTCTGGCATATCACCGGATCTATGACCTTCTGGCTCTGACAACTGACCACTTCAGCGACATCGGCTTTGGCTTCACTCTCTGGATCATCCTGCCTACATTCGTATGTTTGGTTCTGATCTCCTGGCTTTCCTCTGACCACCACTAAATCAGCTTCTGGGACTCTCTGTGCAGCGACTGCCACACTGCAATGGCAGCCAACCGGCTGGAACCATCCTCTATCTCGGACTGAACTACCAGACCAGGTTAGTTGCTTGCATGTTCGTGATAATTCATTCTTCCCAGAAAGACATGGTCACTAACCTGTTGTCTCTATCCGCAGAGGTTCCTGGCTTCACTGCAGCCTAAAGTGACCAAAATCCATTTTTTTTTTTTTGCCCATATGCGACCTGGATCTGATCTTTTCATGGCAGTCTGAACAACAAAGATCCAATTTTTTCCAATGCGACCCAGGCCACTTGGCTATGTGGTCCTGAATCCGATATGAATCTGATTTTTTCAAATGCAACCTGTGTGTGTGAACGGCCAGGTCGCATTCATCCGACCTGAATGTCGTTAATACCCGACAAAGGTCACTATTATGTGTCTTGCTGCGCAGAAGCGGCAAATAAAACAACAACCATGGCAGATCATGATGCGGAGAGCAGTATTTGTGTTTAAATATATTGAAAAGATTGAATTTTTATGGTTGGAAAAGACCACTAGATGCGCCATCCATGTTTACTTCAGGAAAAAAAGCAAGCTGGCCTGTGACGTCATTGCGTCCTCTACTGCACATGCGGGACTCTTGCGTTGTATGACTGCAGTCACACAGGAGATCACATACAAGTCGCATATATTTGGAAATATGATCGAGAACGCAAAACGGGAACACCAAAAAATTTAATTGAGCATCAAGGCCTACAGTGTGAATGTAGCCTTAGTTATCAATAAATGTTATGAGAAATCTGTTTGTCTGCCTTGAATACTGGGTCCTTCTGTTCTGAGCCTGACAAAAGGCTGTATGGATTTTTTTCTTATTGTGGTCTATGGTATTTAGCTCGATTTATTTCACAATCCGCTTTGAAAACCTTGCCTGTCAATGCATAGGTAAGCTATACCATTATATGATGCTGCTACCACCATGTTCATGTGGACAGGGTGTTGAATGTTATGTGCAAACAATTTATTTATTGCACCTTCTTAAAACCTAATTAAAACTATGAAGTTTTATTCTTTACCTGTATTGGAATAGTAAATATTAGCAGTAAACAACTAGATTGAATCTCAAATTTTAGTGCTTATATTTGGAATATCTGAATAATTCATGTAGCTCCTGTTTTTTGGCAGTAAACATTCGGCTACATAACCATTAATCATTTCTGCAATAAAAAATAACATGTTCACAAAAAAACATAGAAGAGTAATATATGTTCTGAACTTTTTCTGTTATTCGTATTTCACCCTCATTCATCACAATAAAGCTCCTCTTTTCTCCCCTACTGAAGGGAAGTGAGAATGTTTGAAAGAAAAGATTAAAACAGAATCTCTTGGAGGCATTGAGGAATACTGACTGACGTCTTTACAGATATGGATCAAATCCAAGGAGATGGGGTTCCAGCTGAGTGACAACTGACACCTCAGCAGTAGCCAGGTGCTGTGGAAAATGGACACATCACAGCTGCATTTTAGCTTTTCACACTGTTTTTCTTTGTGGTTATTTAACAGTATTGAAAATGGCTCTTTGTGTTTGAACGTCTGTGCTTGCAGGGTATCATTTCAAGGTGGACATAAATAAAAGATGAAGTACTAGATTCAGGTGGTTCAAGTATGGGTTTCTGGCCTGAAATTCTTCAAATCATTACCTGCATTGTCCTCAAAAGACAGAGGAGTTGGAAGAAGTAATCAGCAATCTAAGCTTCTTTCAGCACATTATGTTTTAATACAGTACACAACAGATTTCTAATTTTATTTAATAAAAGCAAGGTTTGCTACTGCGTTTGCACAATCTGAATTTTTTGAACAAAACTGTCCATCTCTATAAAACTATCTTTCAATAAATCTTACTTTACAGTTTACTTCATGAATTTATGAGCTGAGATTAAGTACCTTTACTTTGTCAGTGATAAGAAAATTGTGAGTGGTGTCACAAGACAGTGCTTAGGAAAATAACAGCATCAATCACTTGTTCAACAACCATAACCCTAAAAAAAAACCTTATCTGAAAGGATGCCTGTTAGAATAGGTGATGGATATGATATAGGGGTTTTCTCAAATTCCAGTGAGACTCAAAGTAATAAGTAAAGCGACCAAAATTTAAAAAAGACACAATGGAAATACTAGTATGAAAACAATTAGTGCTGATCTTTTTACTTCTTTTTCGTTGCCGTAAATTTTAAACTCTTAGCTTGTTACCAGAGGTGTCTATCGTACAAGAAGACAAAGATGGGTCTTTTTGGCTGCTTGTATTTTTAGGGGTAAACAACTTGCTCACAGACTTTACGTAGTTTTTAGAGGGGATCCACTTCTGGGATTCATACCCTGGCTGTATAACAGTCAAAGCTTTCAACCACTTTACCATCAGGGTCCTATCTTGCAAAAAAAAAAATAGAATTCATTATACTTGGCTCATAGCAGACAGTCAACATTTTTCCAGAATATTAGGGAAGACCAAAATATCGGGGTAAACTAAAGGTATTCATGTTTTATACAAACAGAGTAAGAGTTGCACGAGTGTTTAACAGGAATCACTAACTACAATCCTTATTAGCTTATGTCCTGCAACCTGTAGATGTATCCCATGGACCCTCAAACCAATAAAAAAAAAAAATTATTTCCAAACTTCTGTAAACTTAGATATACATAGTAGATAATTAAGCCTTTTGTGTCAGGTGTGTTGAAGCAGGGAAAATCCATAAGCTACAAAGCAGAGGTCCTCAAGGATTGGATTTGGAGATACCCCTGTCCTAAATAATCTAGTTAAAGGGTAATCATCTCAATTGCTTGCTTATGCTTGACCATAAAGCAAACTAATGAATCTATTTTCTTAATTTTGGAGATTTAGACTGGGGCTACACCATGGGGCAGAGGGTAGAGCTGTTGCCTTGCAGCAAGAACATTCTGGGTACCATTCCCGGCCCAGGGTCTTTCTGGATGGAGTTTCCATGTTCTCCCAGTACATGTGTGGGTTCTCTCCGGGTACTTCCTTCCACAGTCCGAAAACATGATCGGCTTCTCTAAATACCACACTCACAATTCAGTTTGTGTGCGTGGTTGTGAGCCACTTTGTAGTCCAGCGACAGACTGGTGACCTGTCCAGGGTGTACCCCTCCTCTCACTCGTAGACTGCCGGAGATAGGCCCCTCAACGACCCTGACAAGGACTAAGTGGGAGAGATGGATGGATGGATGGATGGATGGATGGATGGATGGATGGATGGATGGATGGATGGATGGATGGATGGATGGATGGATGGATGGATG
>NW_015150662.1:737500-745395 GCF_000732505.1 Cyprinodon variegatus
GGATGGATGGATGGATGGATGGATGGATGGATGGATGGATGGATGGATGGAAATTTCGACAAGCAACAGTACAGTCAAAGCTATATCCACTGAGCATTTGTTGATGTTTGTGGTTTGCATACTGTATGCATGTTGATTTTCCCCGAAATTAAGATATCTAAGTTCCAAGTTGGTATAATAAGCAGGCCTTAAGGTATGAAATATTACCAAGGTAAGATAAACTGGCAAAATTCTAATGGAAAAACACCAGCACCATCTGAAGTGACATGAAGACAATAACTGGACAGCACTTTGTGAGGTAACCTTTAGTTGATAAATCTCATTGAATTTTTAAAATGCAAGACCTTGTCACAACTCGTATTAACCCTTATGTGTTCATGTAGTGTCATTTGGATTGCATATCAAAATGTGAGAAGAGAAATGAAAATGTTTTTAAGGTAAGGAATAATTTTTGTTGTTTAATTATGTTTAAGATTGTGGCTTTTTGGAAACTTTGTAGCTGGAAAAAACTCCAACCTTCATTAAGACAAAAATCACTGTAGATGTAAGTGAAAAATTAAGACGAAACACTATTACTATTCGGCTTGGGTGAGGAAAATACAGACAGAGATCATTAACAGTATTTTTTCTTGATGAAGCTAGCTTAATATATTGTGTTTGTTGTAATTTGTGTAATTCTTATGACTGGAAAAACGTTCATAAGGAAGGAGAACTCTTTTTTTCAAGCACAGCTGGAGTTTCTTTAACTGGAGCTTTTCCGGTGTGCAACAACACCTCTGCTGTCCCTCTACTCATTCTCCCACAGCATGTGACAAATCTCTTCCAATGCATTCTTGGAATGTCATCGTCAAAGTCAACCCTCCAGCTCTAGACAATCCGCTGTTCTATGCAGAGACCAGAGAAATCCAATCCAAATCCAATTTGGCCTGTGATTGATTACTGCGTTTACCACTTAATTAGGTGGCCAGCTAGGCTAATAACTGATGTAGATACATGGGGGGGCATTTCCTTCAGCTGCCATGTAAACATGGAACTGACCTTTCTGGTCGGCTATTGCTACACAGCTGTCAGTGGTTGTAAAAGAAGAGATTATACTAATTTCACTAATAAGGCGATAATCTGCTAATTCATCTTCCGGAGCCGGAATTAATTCGTAAATAAATGTCAAGATTTAAATCTTGTCTGAAACAGAATTGTTCTTCTGGTTTACAAAGTTACCTTTGCAGACAAACCCTCTTGACTTTGAAGGTCTAATCAAGCCATGACTTTGCTCTCATCAGACTAAAGGCCTCCTGGGTTATAGCTGAAGGTGATCTGAAAAAATAGAGACATTTCATTCATGTCTAGTAGTACTATGTGATTTGAAATTACATACATAAAGAAAAGTAAAGCTATAATTTTGACTGCTGTTGTTATTTATATGTTATATGAGAGCATGGACTAGTTTTGCTCAGAAAATTGTTTTGTTTTTTCTATTTGTCAAGGAAATGATTTCTCTAATTGGATCACTTTATTTGTATACTGTTACTATACTATAATATTACTACTATATAATATATGTATTTATTTGAAATTACTAGATCATACCATGATTATCTCTTATAACAGCAAAATAGTGCACAGTTATTGCAGATATTTGAATCTTTAAGTTGTTGTTGTTGTTAGACAAATTTTAAAGGTTAGAAGTTAACCCAAGCAGAGAAGCGGTGCATCACATGGAAGTAACTCAATGTATTAAGGGATCTATGTTAGTCTTTTTGTTAGAAATTGCATTTGAAATAGCATGCTATAGCCTACTGATCAAATAAAAAAGTAAAAAACAAGGATAACAATGGCAATAATCTCTCAGCTACATTAGTAATCGCATTCTAACATGTTACATTTATCAGCCCCTTGTACTTCTAGCTCAATTGGTCCCGTAATTATTATGCAGTATAAACTTAAAATCTCAACATTTAACATTTGGAGGTAAGTGAAAAAGGTTACAGTTTTTCATTTAAAGTAAAAAAAACAAAAAAAAACTGTGCTATTCTTAAAGTGGTGATGAAATGCCTATGCTCAAAAAAAAAGGAAAAAAACGTAAATTAAAGCTAAAAAATAGTATTGTTAGTGTTAACTAGGTGCGTTTTTAATTACTGCATGCAGGGGCCAATAGGTATAGGTGTCTGGTCTATGTTTAACACTGAACATGCAAACATACTGAGTACTTTTTTTAAACAAATTTTTACAATACATGTAAATAGTTTTACCTTTATCTTGTAGCCTTGAAATCTGCTATTTTAAAGAGTTAGACAAGAGGGACAATGATTATTTTGAACAGAGGATGGTATGAAGATGAAGATGAGAACTGGCACATTCTCATCTCACTGATACCAATGCCACTGACTAAATGAGAGTAAATCTTCTCAATAATATTTAACGATTATAAACAATATCAATTCAATCTTGACCTTGTAATTGCAATTGGTTAAAGCTGGAAATAGAAGATCAGACAGTTAATTTGAAGTCTTTTATTTGAAACAATATTTGTTATGATGGTTACTAAATTTGTTGGACAAGGACATGATAAAAACAACATTCCGTATTCAAAGAGAATCTCCTCAGAAAGATGGTGCTGGTCCAGACTTCTTTGTCCTGATGTAAAGTCGGATAAGGAGAAGAATCCCCTTGTTTACACATGTGTGATGCGCTAGGTAGGGGTAAACCAGCTTGTAGACACTCTATAGCTCTGATCCAACAGCAGGATGTGCATGCAATCACCTGAAGAGGGCCCAATGAATTTCAACCATGTTTGATTTGCAACCAACTGTTCGATTTCCGATCGATAGGACTAATCACCCCTCATTGCCCCTGTTAACTACATAACACAGGACGCACAGTGAAAGATCATGAGGACTTTAAAATGTTTCTATCTGGCACTTATAGGCTACAGGGAATTCCACAATCCATTGTGTGACAGGATCTTTAAGCACAGATTATCTCAGTAAAATAACAAAAACACATGCGTACCAAAAATATGCCCTTTTAAAGATCTTTATGTAAACGAGAACTTCAGCCCTTCACCACATAACTTTTTTTGTAGTTCTTTTCCAGAGGATTGTACTCCCAATTTGACTAGGATCCTCCATGTGCATTTCCATCACTTAATCTCATCCATAAGGCGAAAGGCAGTCTGGATTCAGCACAGTACAATGGATTTCCTTTTCTTCTCACTATAGTGTTTCTCCTGTTGGCCACACGATAGGAGAAGGAACAGGAGGTAGAAATAGGAGCTAAGGATTAAAATTTGTGTCATGATTCTTTCTAAGGCTCGGACCCACATGCAATGAAGCCAAACAGAGAGACACAATATAAAAGTTCAACGGGTTTTATTGAAGTGTATATTGAGTTCGGCGCAGAGTTCCTCCGAACTCTGCTCAGCCGGAAACTGGAAGACGAAGGGAAGACAGACTGTTAGGTTCAGGCTCAGTGGGAAATTCGAGTTGTCAATCTTGAAGGAGAGGATTTGTTGCCACTCACGTTTCCAGAGAAGAAGATGCACGTAGACTTCAGTCTGTGTGTTGGTCTTCCAGAGAATGTTTGATTCAGTGGAGGGCGGAACAGGGTTTACCCAGAACTCGGACGGAGTGGAATGATGTAGCCGCTGGTTGCAACTCAGTTTTCCTGTGGTACTAGAATGGGTCGTGGTGATGATGACTTCCTTACTCAAAGAGATCTCAGTGTGCTCAAAGGTGGCTGGATCCAAACCTCTTGTTTGGAATCCATCGCTCAGTGTAAGACTCAGTTGATCCCACTTGGGAGGAGGCGGTCCAAAAAGGGTCCAGTTTGTAGGAAGGCTTCCTGCCGAAAAGCAAAGAACAAACAAGGTTTAGTCTCAGGGAAAAACAACCGCTCAGTAAAACTCTATGTGATCTCAGCTAGACTAGAGGACACAAACTCAAAATGCAAAAACTCAGGTTAGACTCAGCATAAACAGGGCTTTGCTAGAGAACCCCAAACTGGCAAACACTCTGGTGTCAAAGTAGTGGCAACCAGCAGCTTAAGAGCAGTCCAGTGATGAGGCAATCGCTTGCAGGTGTGTGAGGAGGCGAACCGGAGCCAGGCGCCTCCTGGTGGTGGAAGGGAGAAACACAAAAGACAAGACAAACAGTCAAACACAAAAACTGGGATCCTGACAATTTGCTGCATTTTGATCGAGCCCAAGATTGTCTGAAACAGAGAGAGAAGGAATGGCAGATCAATTATAGGTAGAATAGTAGTATCCTCCTCCTAACCAAAGTCATATTTACATGTTACAAAGGTCTGCAGCTTGTATCCCATATTTAATGGGATACAGGCTGCAGACTGGGGTTTGTATCCCATATTTAGTTTGCTAAAACAGTGATCTATTTTCTTTGTAGTTTCCTTTTGTTTGACTTGTTGCTGCTGTTTAAAGCTGTTGGGCTTCATGGTGCAAGATGATTCTATATTACCTCCTTTACCATTTCAAGCATCTTTAAAATATCCTTTTTTCCCCCCCTCAGATTTGTACAGGCAATAAGAACATGTCTCGTTCCTGAGCTATATGACACTTGTGTATAACTGTTTAAAGGAGATAAATGTACCTTCAGGCATTTGGAATTTCTAACCAGTAAAGATCCAGACTGAGGAAATCAACATTTCTCTACCTGATGTCTTGGCTGAACCTGTGTCTTTAAAAGAAACACAAGTGATTATCTATTTAAATTCTGCGAATTAATCTTAAACAGGTGTACAAGGTTCTGACAGCATTATTTGGCATTTCACAAACTGTAATAAAACATATTAATCTTAGTGTAAAAATAAACAGCACATTTTGTAGCCATGCTCAACCTATGTGTCAAAATCAATAGACGTGCTATCAAATACAATAGCCTTAATATTGCTGTGCTTCATCTACAGTTTTCCACCCACATAAATCCATTTCCATTAATCTCAGTGGATGGTGAGTGAAACTCCTACCTGTGAATATGCCTGCTTAATTACAGCTAAATATTGACGTTGCTCAAATCCATAAATTCAATTTCACAGCACTCTCTACAATTGATCAAGTTAGAGATCAGGTGAAAGCTATCATCTGTTTAAATACATGAAACAAGCTTGGAGGCCGTGCTCACCTGTGCGTACTGGTGGAGGATGGATAACTGCGAAATACCATGATCAATTTTTATTCAACAGTAAGTGAGATATAGAGCCAAACACTGCTACTATTAAAGATGAAGAAAAAATTGATTCTGATGTTGGAGGTCCTGTGACTGCATTCACTGACCTCCTCTGAAGATAGTGATCTTTACACAGCAAACACAGCTTGTGCACAGTTTTATCTCTGACACCTTGGAGTCTGAACAATGAATACAATTATGAACATTGAAATAGAATTAAAGGCTGAAATTGTCTGATTCTTCAGAGGAAAGTTAATCTTTTGAAAAATTTGAAGCCAGAGGCACTTAAAGGGCTGTTTAGCATCTCTAAAAGGATAATTAAATTATATAAATTGGGCCAATACAATGATTGAAAATTATATCTGAATTTAGTTTTTATTTAACCTTTTAAAAGGTATGTTGAAATAATTTAGATTACATCACTGGAAATCAGAATAAAAGTATTTCTTCTTCTAATAGCATGACAGAAATCTAATGATTCATCTAAGTGCAGGAAAGTATTTTTAATGCTTTAACTTTTACTTTTAACACTTATTACTGGCAATTTATAATTTCTAATGAGCTCTGTGTATTTGAGGTATCAAATCATCTTCACCCTAATCATCAGCTCCCTGTGTAGTTTGTCAATCAAATTCCAGTCATGACCCATTATTTTAATATCACTTAAAAGCATAGATATATTTTACAAAAATAAGTAAAGACTTCTGTATCTACGTTGTAAAGGAAAAAAGGATAGTGCTCTTTGTGTTTGTTTTTGTTTTTTGTTTTAAAAATAGGAGTCCTTAGAGCATGTTTATACAATCTCCATTCAAGTTAGTTTATGTATAATCAGTCAAGGGGCTGGGTCCACAGGGTTGTTTGTCTGAGCGGTGTTAGGGTGTCTTACCTTTCTCCTCCTCAGGGAAACTTAAGCCCAGTCGAGCCTCCAGCTGATTCCGATTGGATGCAATCAGTGAGCAGTATTTAGAGTAGTGGATTCCCTGGGACCTACGGCAGTCGGTTAAAAATTCCACACTGTGGTAACTTACTTGCTAGCTCCATAGCTTCTGAGCATAGTGATTTAGTGAGAACTTACCTTCCTTGTGCTCCTCTCCTCACAGCTTCACCTCCAAGGCGGTTCTCCTGGATCCTTCCTAGAACGCTCCCATGACTGTCCACACTCAGGAACTCCGGAGCCGCAACACCATCTCAGCCAAACTCAATCCCTGTGGACTCATCTACCTTCTCCCCATCTTCTCCTCACTCGGAAGAAACTTTAAGTATTCAGCATCATTATATAAACTCCTCAGTTCCTTCTAGGAACATCTGAACATAATCTCTCTTTCCGTGCAGTTCCAATCTGAGCCTCTGTCCATTGAGTTTCAAGCCAGCTCAATCCATTCTTTCTTTAAAATAAAAATAAAAATCTTAAAATGTATTCTGACTCGTATTGTGTCAGAGTCAAACCTAGCATCATGTTGCAAGGATACTTTATCCTTTTGAATTGAGTGTGGTCGGCCAGGGACACAGCTAATAGTTCCAGGACAACTAGAGTTTGACAAACTTGGGCTATTTGCTTTAAATTGTAATCTTATAATGATAAAATAAAGTAAAAAAAAAATACATCAAAAAATGTAATTTCCATTGGAATGCAACAGCAAACAAACATTAAACTCATTGTAAAAAACAACTGGTGTGATGTATGATATATTGTTACTCAACCCAAGGGAATGTTAATGCACTTTTGACTTGTCCTACAAATAAAGAGTAAAAAGCCAAGGCCAGTGCTGACAGATTAATTTTGTGGTCCCCACTTGGGCATCCTCCCCAGGGCATCAAGCCATAGTGCCCTTATAAAAATCCTTTACAGTTTGATCTTTTTTTAGATTAAAGCAAGGAAGATAGATTGCTGTGTCTATCATTTGATATGAGTATGAACATTTATTTCAGTTCAACTTAGTTTATTAATGTAGCACAAATTCACAACACATCATCTCAAGACACTTTACAGAAACAATCCAATCAGATCATTAAGTCAGATTGGTAAACAGTTTTCTATAAAAATGCAAATGTGCAACAGTAGAACATAGCTCTCAGTTAGCAACAGCATGTCAAACATGGTGCAAATGGGATTAAATTAATTGCTCTTGCCAATTTGGTAATATTTCATCATACAATAAATACCAATTATATTAGGTGTGATGCCAAATCTATACTGGAGGGCTTTAAAAAATAATTTGTTGAAAGGACTTTCAGTCCTTAAAAATAGGGTTATAGAGAGATAGATGTAGGTTTAGGATGTATTTTCAAATTTTATTAGCAGCTTAAATATGTATAAAGTTAAAATAGTTTGAAGAGAACATCTGTTTCCCTCACAAATTGTGCTCTTAAGAAAGTATCAGATATCTGAAATGAAATAAACTCTGCTTATTACAGTCACCATGTTGGTCCTTGAATGGAGGAATTGTGAAATTAGTAGAAAATCATCATTTACTTCAGGGCTTGAGGGGATTAAAAATTATATCTTTTTTTCTTTTAACATCTATGGAGGGAGATTATTACACTGAAGAACTGAAGAAACAGGAGCCATAGATGAAATGTTTGAGTCTAATTTTTATACAGATCGGTTATACAGAACAAGAGTGTGGTGAACTATGAAAAATTATGACAAAGTCATAAGTCAAAGTTTTGCAATATTCACAATCTAAAACATATTTTGGTAAAAAAAAAAAAAAA
>NW_015150662.1:745529-747893 GCF_000732505.1 Cyprinodon variegatus
ATGTCCAACTCCTCCCATTTGTTAACTAATCAAACAAGACTGAATTAATAATCAATGAATAAAATAACATTAACTTGATTTTCATTAAGTATTTTTTTTTAAATTTTTTTTTTTCTTTTTTTTTATGTTTAGTTTTCTGAATGACAGACAGATAGATGAACAGACAGACAGACAGACAGAGAAACAGACAGATGAACAGACAGACAGACAGACAGAGAAACAGACAGATGAACAGATAAGACAGACAAAAGCAGTAAAAAACAAAAACTCCAGGGCTGTGCCAAAAGCAGATGTAAAAGTGTTTTCATAAAAGTCTAAAAAAATGTACAGTTAAGGGCACATCTAATATTTAAAGGAAGATTACTTCATAATCTGGTAGAAGCAGCATTATAGGCTCTGTATGGTGGCCATTAACAAGGTGTGTAATGAGTAATGTACGGTCATAACGTTCTTACTGCAGATAGTCCATGACATTGTTGAGATTTTCATAAAACTTCTTGCTTTGTTAGTTTTCATTTGCTTTTGTTTTGCCACTCTTTCTAGGGAATGAGTTTAATACAAATCTTGCATTTCTGTTGACAAAACCAGACATGCTGAAACTAACAAAAGACTTAATCAGCTCAAATTTGCTGTACTAAAAAACCTGCCAGATTTAGGATTTCAGTTGTGTTTAATTGAGGTTGCATCAGAATGAGAAGCAGTATATAATAGGATGAAAAGCCTGCACAGCTCCACAGCTTGTATTTTTTACCTGGAAAAGATAGGGCAGTGAAGCATTACCATATGGGAACAGCTCAGAGAAAGAGGACGGTGAGCAGAGGCATAGATAAGGTAATGTGCTTCTGGCTGCTGTATCTCAGCCCTCTCCTCCTAAAGCAGCCTTCCACTTCTCCATCTGATTGCGTTTGCATATCTGTGTCACAGACAAACAGACACTCACGCTGCCAAAAGAACTGACTGTGTTTCAGGGTGATTTTGTGGGCCTTTTATGAGATTGTAGCTACACTCTCTTCCAGCCCTCTAACACAATATCGACTATGTAGGAATAATTTAATTTGCTGAATTTTTTCCACACACATTATGTATAGAAACAACACTTAAACAATAACTTAGTAATTTGGTTTAGGCTATCCAAATAGATTAAGGAAATCACTTCTCAACTGAAAATGAAGGAGAAAAAAGTGTGACTGGATAGTGTGTGGGACTTCTCAAAGCAGCACGGTTAATTTGCGTCACTCACAAAAGTTGGTGGCGATTCCTGCTCCTCCACTCATTCATAATGCCTCAAGAGGAGGGTGGTAATCACTGCAATTACGCTTCTCTAATTAAGGCTTTGCTTGGTAGTGCCTTAATGGACCGCACAATACTGACAAATTAATCCATCCCCAGATAATAAATCTGATTTGACAAAGCACGAAATCATTAACCTTCCGACCCTCTGTGTCCAGCAGGGTGTGAGATGCAGTGTCTGGTGGCAGATGTTGGGATGCTTACTGGTTACTTTTCATATCAATACTAAGTAGAGCGTACATGCAAAGTGAAAGGAAAATGAAACATTTCTTCCCTTTGTTTGCATACAATAATCTGTTCAGTATGATGGGTGGATGTCTTTTGTCTTTTCCAGATAAAATGTTTTGCATGTCGGCCAACATTTCAACTTTTATCCCATCTGGCTAGAGCCTTAATAATTATATTTGCTGTGTGCCCCGCATGGCTCTTGGTAAATGAGAAATGGGACTGTAGCTTCTTTAAAAAAAGACTCCTATCACACATGTCTGTGGACTGTACCACTAATACAGTAGTTGTCCTGTCAATGAATTATCCTGCTTGAGCAGTTGATCTTTGCATCTCCTCCAGTTACACTGGGCCATTTGGCCTTCTCTGTCATTAATGGCCAGTCTGTCTGTTATGATGGATGATTCTGCCTTGTTTCTCAGAATCAGAATCTAGTTTATTGCCAAGTAGGTTTGCACTTACAAGGAATTTGACTTGGTGTTGATGGTGAGCACAAATGACATATATATATATATACAGAATCTACAGCTTTATACAATGTAAAACATACAATATACTATATACAATATATGGCTATATACTCTATATACAGTAGACTGTGAGTTAATGTAACACAGGAGGTCTGGAGATGCGACTTTAGTGTCGCTTCTAGGTCCTGAATGGGGGAGGGAGAGAGGCAGTGCCAGTGTAATGGGGGTCTCTGGGCTTTGTTGATAAGGCTGGTAGCGTTAAGAAGAAACTGTTTTTGTGGCATGAGATTTTGGTCGTGATGGACCACAGCCTCCTGCCAGAGGGGAATAACTGAAATAGTTTGTGACTGGGATGCAATGGATCAGGTGGCTAGTATAT
>NW_015150662.1:747959-751534 GCF_000732505.1 Cyprinodon variegatus
TATATATATATATATATATATATATATATATATTGCAGCCAATCACCTTCTTTGCAGACTGGATGACACGCTGCAGTCTGCCCTTGTCCTTGGCAGTTGTACCAGGGTACCAGATGGTGATGAAGGAGGTGAGGATGGACTCAGTGTTGGAGAAGTAGAAGTATACCATCATCGTCCTTGTTAAGTTGAATTTTATCAGCTGCTGAAGGAAGTACATCCACTGCTGGGCTTTCTTGGTGAGGGTGTTGATCTTCAGCTCCCACTTTAGGTCCTGTGAGATGATAGTTCCCAGGAAGCAGAAAGACTCCATTGTGTCAATTGTGGAGTCGCAGAGGGTGATGGGGATAGCTGGGGCTGAGTTCTTCCTGAAGTCCACAACCATCTCCACTGTTTTTAGAGCGTTGAGCTCCTGGTTATTCTACCTGCACCAGGTCACCAGATGGTCAGCCTCCCACCTGTAGGCGGACTCATCACCATCAGAGAAAAGTCCAGTGAGAGTGGTGTCGTCCACAAACTTCAGAAGCTTGACAGACTGATGATTAAAGGTGCAGCTGTTAGTGTAAAGTGAGAAGAGCAGAGGAGAAAGAACACAGACCTGGGGGGAACCAGTGCTGATGAGCTGTGAGTCGCAGACATGTTTTCCCAGCTTCACATGCTGCTTCCTGTCAGACAGGAAGTCTGGAATCCATTTGCAGGTGGAGTCAGGCACACTCAGCTGGGAGAGCTTCTCCTGAAGCAAAGCAAGTTCTGTCACAGTTGAAAGGGTATGACAATAAAGCATATTTTTAAAATGTTTTTTAAAATTAATTTCAGAATTTAATCCGTAAAGAACTGTTAACACAATGCGTAACTTAACTACAATTTCCACTTCAAAGTTCTTGAACTGTATGCTGACCTGCCTCTTAAAAGAAATGTATTTAAGTTTGTATTTTTAATGCTATAAACTGGCACAAGGTCTTATAAGTAGGAAGACAAGGCACAGTGATATAGACAAAAAAAAAACTTCAATGACGTATCAACTACACCTCTTACTGCTTCATAGCCCTGCTCTCTCTTTGTCTACCTATTTGCTTTGTTTGCTTCTTTTTGTTGATTTTAAGTCTTTCCCACACTGCAGCTGTTGCTCTTTCTCCATCAAGACGTTTACAGCACAGATAATTCCTTTTTTGCTTGAGGTTGTTAAAAACTCATTCTGTGAAATACAGGAAGTTGCAAAGTGATGCAAAAGCTCAGACCAAAAAACGCTAGCAGAGTATGGATAGACCAGCAGAAAGGCCGGAATTAGAACTGAGACAACCAATCTGTGGGCAAATTCATTTCAATAAACCCCAAGATCATGTGTTTATGCAGCATAATACAGAAGTAACCATAACCCTTTGACCTTTTCATATTTTGTCCATTACAGTGGAAGGCATCTGTACATTTTTTTTGGGATTTCGTGTTATGGAGTCAGACTAACACGAGGTATTGTGTACATGTAAAGTGGAAAAAAGTAATACAACTTTCTTTTTTTAGTTATCTTCAGAACCTTCAAAGGTTTGGAATGTTTTAATTTGGTACAACTGCATGGCCAGTTTAAGCCATTGATCTAAACTAACTGAACAAAACCAGCCTTAATCAGTCAACTCAGACTGACTAGCAATGCTCTACAGCACAGGTGGGATAACCTCTAAACAGGTCTGATATTCTTCATTAAAACCATAAAAATATATTTCCAACCAACTAAACATGGAAAAAGAGGCATTAAACTTTTGATTAGAATGTAAGAAAGGGTGCTGTCATCTTTCTTAAAGGTTAATGAGAGGAAATTGTCAGGTATTATAAGTGATTATTTCAGCATACTAAGAACAATTTACTGATGTAATACAAGGATAATCCTGTGTGTTTTAATTCAAATGATCTAAACATTTCAAACAAGTTTGAAATTTGTAATAATAATGAAACACAAATCATGCTAAATGAATTAAGTAACATATGATGTTAAACCTTTTCTGCAATTTTAATGTCAACTAAAAATAAACGGTAATCTTTCACTTCTTATATTTACTGATTACTAATTATTTCCAAAATGTGTGTCTTTTATGACATTGGGATATGAAAAGTTCCTCAGCCACCTCATATATACGTGATATATGAGTTTCCTCCGGTACTCATATCAAAGAAGACTTGCTTAGGCTGACTATACTCTGAATATCTGCTGTCAGATAATGTCATTACCTCAAACCTATTGCTGATGTAATCAAGTTGAAAGAGAATGTTCCACTTTCTTTTAAAGTGACAAAGCTTTCCACTCTTATATATATGCATTCTTGATAATTCAATGTGCTCCCAGCAGCAGAGGAATGATCTACAATGTGGCCCATACTGGGTATAGCACTTAGACCTCATCCTAGATATTGTTTGTTTGGTGCATAGTCAATATGGTGGCAGCTCTATCTGTGTGATTGATATGGCCCTCCGTGCAGACCTCAGCTTTCCATTAGAGGAAAATGCCTCCTACTGATTTATGGTGTCATGCATGCTACTCATTTCCTCATAATGCTTTATTTTTGTAACTGTGGTTACATCTAGAACCTACCTCTTCCTGAGCAGATACTCTATTCAGTCATCTATACCTTCTTACAATCCTTAAAAATTCCTTTGATAGATGTTTCATCAATCAGCACCTGTTGGACACCTAGGACACCAATGGCACGTTGAATGTATTTTCCTCATTTCATTCATTGGCTAATTGTTGTCAGATGCCTCTTTGCGTCAGGTGGTCTTCCCTTGTTGTACACTAAGTTTCTCTTGGCAGATGACAAGGGACAGCAGCAAACATCTGTTACTGAGGCAGTGGGTGTTCCCAGAAATGCAGTCTAAGCTACCAGAGTAACAATGTGTGATTGTTTGTGTGTCAGCATTTATGTCCTCTCAGTCACTAATCAGCCAAGAGGCCATATGGACACAGATTTATTTATTTTTCCCAGAAATAGATGACCTTCAGTGGGCTGAAATTTCTACAATGGTTTCTATTTACTGCACTGGCTGTCCTGAAGTTTGTTATCTGAAAACATTACTCATTGCATTATTGTTGATCAGCTGAGTGAATGGAGCTATCCTATGACTGTAGTAGTACACCTCTCTGTCCTTGATACAATTTTCCAATAAAGAAAATAGATATAGTATTTGGCACCTGCAAGTGAACATATGTTTAAATCAGAAGTGGAAATGTGTTATTCTTTGTGTTGATGCATGTTTTATATTGACATTTGTACTTTGCTCTGCACATTTTCTGATTGTAAATAATGTGCAGTGTTGCACATAGCAGATTCCAAGGGAGAGGAAGTTGCTCCCCTGAGGATCCAGGGCTCTTGGGCAAACAAAAGCAAAGCTAATTAAATCTCCAGTCTGATGGGTAAAATGTGTGTGAAATGCTCAAAGTGTGGCAGATATTTGACTCATTGCATGGGTCTGTTTAGTTTTGGTCAAACAATTGGCAAAATGATTAAAGGAGAAGTTCGGTTTTTTACACTTTAAGCCCATTTTCTGTAGTGTCCAGGATGAAATCGAATGATCGACACCAAAAGTTTGAC
>NW_015150662.1:753003-780801 GCF_000732505.1 Cyprinodon variegatus
GGACCCACGCAATGATCTCATGAAAGGCTTTTACAGCAGCAATATAGATATAAAAAGCATCAGCAATTCAGGTTGGTATACTCAGAAGAACTCTGATGGGTTTACCTTATACATATGTATATATATATATATATATGTATAATATACAATTTCCTAGATAATGCTGGAAGGGCACTGTGAAGATGCAGTTTTTAAATAATATCAAATAAATAATATTTAATATTGTTTTTGTTTTTGCTGAAGATTATAACTGAACATTTATCACTATTAAATCTCATACAAAATAATATTTAGAGTTCTCCAAGCTTCAGTATTATTTCCCTCTTATTCTCTCTCAGCACACAGAGTCACTTGTATGTGCTAGAATAGACTGAAAGGTAAGTAAACAGCTTAACTTTTTGATTTTGGCTGCAAACAGAATGGCAGCAAAGTCTTCAAAATCACTCTATATGCAGCTGTGATCATTCTATTTATTTTCAAAAAGAGAATACATTTCCAACGTAAATAAATGTCTTCAATTGGTAACAAGTAATTGAATTAGGTTCGTCCAACTTAATTTCTTTACGACGGTTTAACCTATCAACTTATAAACTGAAAAGATTAAGTTGGATCAACTTTACTTGTTACCCTTAGAAGCAATTTATTTAAGTTGGGGCTGCATTTACTTTACGCTACGTTTACACCGCATGCTGCTGAAGCAGCTGGTTTACATGCAAAGTCAATGGTTGATGTGCATCAAGGCCAATCACAAGATCATGCAGTGCATTTCAAGAAGCAGGAGCAGTGCATCTTGATGCATTGAAGCAGCTGAAGCAGCAACTTATGAGCTTCTGAGCATCTGAGGTGGGTGACACGCTTCACAAGCACCAGCTGCTGGAGTTGGAAAAATTGAACGTTTGCTACTTGACTCTTCAACCAATCAGAGAAGCTGAGCTGGGAGCTGGCAGGGAGACAGACACAGCACTGCTGATGCAGATCGTTATGTGAACTCCACTAAAACAGTTTATTAACGCCTAAATTATTTTATTAATTACTAACAAACTTCGCTTTATTATTCTGGTGCCTGAAGTTTAGATTATGTACAGAAAAAACGTTAACATCTCCTTTCAGCCGCCAGCAACAGTAGCGAAAATCCCCCAAGAGGAGACCAGAGGCTGTTGTTGACAGGGATTTCCAGTGACAGCGCACCAGCAGTGTACAGGGTTTCGTGCTGGTCCAACAGCAAAATAATATTTGAAGGCAGCATCGTAATCTTGATTAACTGACTGCACAGATGATGTTTTGAGGTGGAGTTTCTCATTTCAAAACATAGTAAAACTACTTTTTACTCACTTATCACAGTGAATATAGCAAAGCCACTCTCTGCCATTGAACACGTGTAGCAGAAGCATCAGACGCATCTGTACACACTTTACTGGACGCGCTTCAGGAGTGTTAAAGATTTGAGGCGTGTTGGACCTTAATGTGTACAGGCAGCAAAAATCAAGCAGTAGGCGCTTTTTTGCAGCTTCCATCACGTGCGGTCTGAATGTAGCATTAGAGTGTGTTACAACCCCAGGGCTGTACTGCTTTTACTCTTTGTGTCTCTCTGCTGTTCTCTTGTGGCTATTTTCAGTACTGCCATTTCTGCTGCAAACATTTTTGGGCTCATTCTGAATAGAGAAATCCAGTAACAAAACTTAAGCCAAACAGGAAGTGCATCAGCGGATGCCATGATATGTGATATGCGGTTTGTTCTGGCAGAAAGAAACGAGATAGGAATAGGAAGGACTATGCTCCCCATCACAAGTTCAGTTAGCATAGAGAGCACCTGGTGTTCCTATGCCTTCCTCGGAGAGGATGGACTGAACTGTTAAACCAGGTAAGTGAATCGCTCTGATAATCATCTCCTGTTAGATGATCGTGGTCAGTTACTTGTTGTTCTCCCTCCAGATTGTCAGTAATTAGGTGGTGCCCCGCCCCCCCTCCTGTAGCCGCTTATCCTCAGCAGCCTACGTTTCTGTTCTCTTCTGTTTTATCATTTCTGCCATTAAAGGTTTTAAAACTTCCCATTGTCTGACTCGCCCTGAATAATGGGTCCATATGTCCCGTTTATGACACCAGTATGCATTAGGAAAAAAATGGGGGGAAAGGAGAATGTTGATGTGTGTTGGCTCGGTGTAAAGGATTGGACAATGTCCGGGTTTGGTTCGCTGCAGGAACACAGTCCATTTCTCCAACAGGCAGCTCTCAGAGATAATTGAATTCTGATTAATTATTCTTATGCAAAACAACAGAGGCAGATCTGATGGGCTTAATTTAATCACTTACAGCATGTTTGAGAGGACATCTCAGTGCGACAGCTGATACTGTAGCTTCATGTTAGTTTCAGCAGCATAGCTTCCAAACAGTGTCTTCAGCTGGAAGGGCTAGATTGACTTTATTGTAGTGGGACTGAAATGCTGCTCAAGGTAAGAAAGTTTAAATGTTTCAAATTTTGTTCATAATTTGTTAAAGGGGCCTTTTTCCTTACTGTATATATACATACAAACAAGACCAAAAACAACAATCATGATAAGATAAGGTAGGTACACCAAGTGTTAGCTTAAATAAAATTCAGGTCCTGGGCCTGACGAGAAGACATAAATAGACACATGCTGCATCTGCCGGTACCGCAGAACTATCAGAGAGCCAGATTGTGAGAATTGACACTTAATCAAACAAGAGTCTACTGCCGGTCAGATAAACTGTTCAGAACCTAACAGTTCCAAGATGCAGGAGTCTGTAGCCCAACCAGGGGTTCCGATCCAAATAGAAACAGACCGATACAGGGTTCCAGGAATCCTCAGAGCATGAAGGCAGGTTCAGAGTTCTCTGAGTCCAGCAGCGTGCTCATACAGACACGCGCAGATGACCTATTAATTAACAAAACTTCCATTTATAGTTATTTAATATGTTCATATTTCTCAGATTAAATTGCACGACACATGTCAAAGATTGAAATCTGTCTTTAGTAATGCAAGGATAAAGCAAGGAATTGAAAGATGGATTGGCAACTTGCCCCTAGCAATGTGTTTGTTCTATATCTCCTGAATACAGATTTTCATCGACTCAGGAGATTTAGATCATATCCCTGAAAAGGGGGCTTAAATTAGCTTCTTCCATAGTTTTGGCTCATCTAATACCCGGGGCATCTTCATCAGGCTTGGATCAGACCTTCTCCTCTGCAATGATAGGTATCAGGTGAGGTGGTTCTACAATTCAGTCAGAGTATCTAGCGGGTGTCTCCCTTGCAAGGTTTTGCATGGATGGATCAATGGACAGACAAAACTTTTTGGGTTAGAATAATAAACAGAGGACAAATGACAAATATGTCTAATTTATTGATTAATTTCCTTAAACATGAAAGTTTTTAAACTTTGACACAAATGAGATGAATTACTTTTTCCTCTAAAATCTCTTCTCTTTTGCCATAACAGTGATACAATAGTGTCTTTAGAGAAAGTTAAGAAGAGGTAAGCATCCATGTTTTATCCACTCACCTAGTGTTATATCAGGCCTAGCTGGAATCCTCCGTCCTTGTCCCAGGGGCAGAGTGTTGTGGTGTTCTAATAGATTTTTCAACAAGGGCACATCTCTGGGTGGTCTGAGGATGCAATTATTCCAGTGATAGTGGTGCCAGTGTAAAATGAAAACATCAGCAGGAGTGAAAATGAGCATATACAGGATCCCAGCAGTATGACAAGTTTAATCGTGTGTCTCTAATGCTAACCTCAAATAACATCCTAAGTACACCATTGGAGATAGACCTTATTGCACTGATTATGAAGATATTGTTTCAAGATTCCTTCTTTCAATCCATCTTTGTTGCTGGATTGTTAGTCAAGAGAAATAGTTCTTTTGTAAGGTCATTCATTGAACAATGTTTCTACTTAACATAAGGCTTAAGATTGTACTGTGAACTGTCCATTAAGTTGATAGTATTTGCTTCATTATCTTCCCCAGAAGAATGTACTACTAGAAACAGGGGAAAATTGATCAGTAGCTCACTTTTGAGCATATAGGTTGCCGGAAAACTCAGAAACCTTAAAGCTCATGTTAAAAAAAGAACAATGAATATGAAAAGAAAAAGTAATACAAAACTTATTCTAATGAGCAACGTAGATCACCATATGTGTTCCAATGACAAAACTTCGATGGGCAGCTTTAAATACATATGTTAATGCAGGGTATACTCTTCCTATCAGAAGTTTGCAAAAATGTTCTGCTAGTGAATCCTTTGCTTTTAACAATGCAAGGTTAGTGTTTATTTATTTATTTATTTTTTTTTTGGAGTGGACTGATATTACACTATACAACAATCCTGCATTAGGTCAAAAAATAGACAGATGTGTATAAGTTTAAGTTTAATAGGGATTTTTGTCCAACACTCTCACGTTTTACCTTAACTCAAGGAAATCTACAACAGTTGTTACCCAGAGGGTGCTGTGCCTTACCAGTAACCCAACTCACACATCAAACAGCCTCCTCAGCCTGCTGCAATCAGGGGAAGAATGCACAGTCTTGGCACCACGAATGACAGACAGCTTAATCCACAAAACTGTCAGGAAATTCAACATACAAGGTGTTTGAAAGCATCACCTTGGTTTTTATAAACAACAGTTTTGTCAGTTTGCAGGAGGTAGAGCAATACTGGTTAAATATAGTTCTGCTCACCTGCATGCATAGCCTGGGCTTGGGAACCCAGCCCTGTGAGAGAGGGCGGACTCTATTCTACTCTGGACTGGCATCCTGGGAGATAGGAGTGTTGGGCAGGTCTGCTTGTCTCTCCCAGGGGGTTCAAAAACTCCAGGGCTCTGGGGTGGACAAGATCCTCCCTGCTTACCTTAGGTCTCTGGGCATTGTCAGATCCCTTTAACACTATGTGGAGTTTGGGGCAAGTGCCCCAGGACTGACAAACTGAGGTGTTGGTCCCCCTCTACAAGAAGGGGACCAAAGACTATGTTCGAACTATAGTGTAATCAAATTTCTTAACCTCCCCTAGTGCTGGAGAGGATAATCCTGATATGATCTTGGCACTGTTGACTGGCTTAATTTTTCATTATATTTACCTGCCCAGCTCCATCCAGTTTCTCTTTACTGTTCATCTCATCCACCTACTCCTGCCTCTATTTAAAGATGCTTGCCCCCAGTCATCGGCGCCAGATTATTCGAGTCTTCGGTGAGGGGTTTACCTTGTGTGTTGTTCTGATTGCCTGATCCTGATTAGTTCTGCCTTTGGACCTCTGAGCCTGCCTGCTCCTGTTCTGATCTGTTTGCTGGACTTGTCTTCTGTCTCCTGACCCTAACTTGGATTTCCCTTCGGTACCTCTTCAGATCTCTGATCTCGTTTACCTCATCGGCACCAGCTTTGGCTTCACCTTCTGGAAACTCCTGCTTCTGCTCTACAGCCATTTCAGCAGCTTTCTGAGCTTTGGCTCTTGGAACAGTCTGGGCGCCGTCCTCTGTGTGCTGTGGAAAATCATCCGGCTGGATTTCACTCCTTCTTCTGGGCTCGGACTGATCTTTAAAACCAGGTTAGTGACTCACATGCTTATAATTGTCCTCCGTTAGATTTACGTGGTCACTAGAGTTTTCCCCTCTACAGAGACTCCAGCTTTTTTCATCCTAGTCGAGTCACAGATTCGACATGTTGTCAATAAACGCTTGTAAAGCACTTTGCATTGTCTTTGTACTGAATTGTGCTATACAAATAAATTTGCCTTGCCTTGCCTTGCCTTTCATAAATTACATCAGTCCTATTTATAACCTTTATCGACAGGATTTTTAGGTGCAGCCGAGGGGTTGGTTTGGGGATCAGTGTATTGCACCCCTGCTTTATGGAGCTGATGAGCTTCTGCTGGGACCCTGCCGCCAAAACGTACAAGACAGGGGCAGTTTTTATTCGAATGTGAAGCAAACCAGATGAAAATCAGCTCCTGCAAATCTGAGGCCATGGTTCTTGACTGGAAAATGATGTGGACTAAGTGGGCTAATAGGTGTGGCTACCGCCATGGCTGAAAGTGGGGGGTGCTAGTTGCGAGAGGGAACCTTGAGTCTTTTGATAAATGTATTAAAAATACTTTGCACAATTTATACATTTCTTATGAATATTTTGGTAAATTATATATATATTTTTAAATTTTACTATTACGTGTGTTTGGAGTTTAATTTAATTATTTTGAGGCCTAATCAACACAAGTTCACAGAAGTAACATTGTCATGGCAATGTCAAGCAAGCTAGTATTCGCCGAGGTATCCCGCTCGTGGCAGTCTAATAACAGAATCAAATTTCGGATTATTTTGGAAAACCACCACCAGTGAAAAAGAAAACCAGTACCTCAACCAGACAATCATTAATTTAATGCAATCATTAATTTAAGGCCTTAAAAAACAGATGATTTATTCAATTAAGATATTTTCCTTAATATTCACTTCAAAACTCATATCTGTAATATTTATCAGTAGTAGATGTGTCTGCAGATTTGCTAATGGAAATCAAAAAAATATTATATAATTTATATATATAGGATAATAAATAGCAACATCAGCAGAAGATTTTCAGTGGGATTGGGCAGATCAAGGAATCACATGAGATGTATTTTTTTTTGTTTGTAGTATATGGTCTCCATGACCAGGGTGGGAAGGATAGTTTAACATAGATGGCAATTTTCAATCAATATCTGCATAATACTGTTTACATTAAAAAGTCTAAAAATAATATGAACAATGAAGGAACTGAATTGGAGATGACAGGTAATTTAGGGCTGCAAGGAAATAGAAAGTAGGTTTGTAATTTCTCCTATTAAAGTTATAAAATTTCATAATCATTTTGTCTTAGAATATTAAGTCAAAAAGGAAGAAAATTGCAATATTACAAGCTCACTAAAATAGGACATAACCTCATTTATGAGTCTTATTGCACACTTAATCTGCTGAAAATTATGATGAATCTTGCTCTCAAATCTTTAGAGGAGCAAGTTCTAGTAAATTAGTGGAGATATTAAGCAAATTAAAAATTTCTTCTTTATTCTCCTTGGGGGTCCATTTTATGGTCCATTTAGAGAGAAGCAGTAACTGTTCTTTTATGGTTTGTTGCATGCTAAAAAAAAAAAAAAAAAGTATGGGAATTCAGCTACATAACTGGATGAAAAAAGTCCCCTAAACGCCACAATGTCAAAGGGGAAATCGGCTAACTGGCTTTGTGTAATATATTTTTGAAATACCTCCTTTTCAAAGAAAATAGATCTCAATACTTCCTTTATTAATGTAGGACTATATAAAGATAATATTTTCATGTAGAAAACAAAATGCCTACATTTTTGAGAACTTAACTTGTAATAGGTAATACAGTAAAGATCATACTATATAGCACCACTATTAAAAAGCTGGAAAAAGTAATTATCTAAGCTCAACTGTCATTTCAGTAGTACAATGTCAAAACAAAAAATTTAAAAAGATTCCAACTTTTGTCTATACAGTATGCTCATTTAGTATTGCTGCTTCCTCCACTTATTTTTACTCCAATAGGATTTATCCTCTTTAGTCAACGGACACTAAATAGTCCTCTAGTATAACATTTCTGTTGCCCTCCTTGTGTGGGTCTGATCAGAAGCAGATTTTATTTTTTCCTTTGGGTTGGCTACCTTTCACTTCGTAGTTATTGCAAGGAAAATATGGGTCTGTTTTCCAGAATGTTTGCAGCTCTTAAAACAGGTGCAAAAGCAGATCTTCAAAGAAAGTGCAAAGTAATTTGCATTTGCAATTCATCAGACAGTGTGTCGAAACCTTTTTTGAGTGTGTGCCTTCATCAATATGCAGATCGTGTTCTAATGATCAAACCGTGCGAATTCATGGGTGGAGAACATACAAATGTAAACATTTACCACATGCAAGGCGATCTTCCAAAATGGAAACTCAAAAGTGGCTCCAGTTTCTGCTCTTTTTTTAGAACCTCTTAGGGTAAGTTACAAATTGACACACAAAAATATCCGCAGTCATTCTTGCCAATAAGGAGGGTTGGTAGAAGATACAAGAAGATGGAGAGAGATTCTGTACACATCAGTACATCAGTAAATGTACTGTTGGACAAAACAGTAGCAGAATAAAAAGAAAACAGTGGTCACAAATCATTCCAGGACAAAAGACAATCTTTATGTTATTTAGCCTAAAACGAAAAACTGGAGGGTTGTTAATACTGTAGGTAGAAAGAGAGTGCATCCAATATTTGTTGCAAAAGTAATTTCTCACGCAATTGAATGCACCTCAAAAAGAAAGAAAACTTCCATAAAAGTCCTACATACTTGTGATGCAAAACGTATTTTGTCAAAGCAGCATAATCAGTGCAGTTTTGCATCATCCTATTTATAATGTTGGAAATGTGTCAACAAATGCATACTGCAAGGTGAAGGAAATTAGGCAGTTAATAACTGGGACTCTGTCTGCTCTTTTTGCCCAGACCACACATGTACAGTTTTAAAGCAGCCCAAATGTGTCAGACTGAATACCCCTTTACTAAAAGTTATGAGTCTATATCTTTTTACTTAACCTCTCAGATCCATGCAGATTGCTTGGTCTATTTTAAGTTTTCCTCTTTTCTATCCATAGGTAATGCCTCTAGAGCAGGGGCCACCAACCGTTTTTAGGCTGAATGCTACTTCATGGGTACTGAGTCATAGGAAAGGCTGCCAATACTGACCTATGAACTGGAGGGATCAGCGTTTACCTAAAGTTCATACATAATAAGTATATTTTTATTGTTTCTTTTAACTCTTAATTTTCTTAATGATGCTGTCATTTTGAAATCTCTATAAATGCCCAAATGCCCTGTGTGATTAAAATGATAAAATGCTCTATAATTGATTAAAAAAGAAAAGCAACAGAATAAAATAAAAATTCAATTTTAGCCGTGGTGAGTTGAGCTGTTTTCAGAAGATGTTGTGGACACCCCATGTGGCCTTTGAGGGCCCCTTGGTCACCGCGGGCACCACGTTGGTGACCCCTGCTCTAGAGGGTTGAGGTCATGCAATGGAGATGAAATAAACCTACCAAAAAAGTCCTGAATATTTGTGCTGCAAATGGTATTGTGTCAAAGCAGCGTATTCAACACAGTTTTGCATCATCCTATAATACTGTAAATGTGTGAACAAATGAATACTGCAAGGTGAAGGAAATTAGACAATTAAAAAGTTGGACTCGGTCTGCTCATCTGATCCAAACAAGACCTGCACATTTTTTGGATTTTGACTCTTACTGTAAAAGAAATTCCTGCGTTGATTTGGGCACATATTTAAAAAAGATATACTTAAAAAAAATATATATTACTCCTTTAGCCAATTTATTGGCAGAATTGGCTGAAAATATAAAAAAGTCTCTTTCATAACTGAGTAAATGAAGTGCTTTCTTTCAAATTGTCTGAGTGAGGGTGGTATAAGTAATATTGTTAAAAATAATATGTTCCTGATAAATACTAATTTACCTAATAGTTACATTTCTTTGCCATCCATCCATCTTCTTCCTCTTATCCGGGGTGACGGGTTAGCAGCTTCAGTAGGGAGGCCCAGACGTCCCTCTCCCCAGCCATTTGGGCCAGCTCCTCCGGCGGAATCCCAAGGCGCTCCCAGGCCAGCCGAGAAATAGTGTCCTGGGTCTCCCCCTGGGCCTCCCCCCGGTGGGACGGGTCTGGAACTCCTCACCAGGGAGACGTCGAGGGGGGATCCTAATCAGAGGCCCGAGCCACTTCAACTGGCTCCTCTCGAAGCCTGCTCTTGGGATATATCTTTGCCAGTGATACGAGTAGCTATGAAGGATGCTGTGTGTAACAATAGTGAGGTAGTAACTGTCTAAACTGGAACAGATAACTCTCTAAGTATCTTATTTTAGTAATAATCTAGAATAGTTGGTCATGGAGGCTAAAGCTAATGATTAGCACTTGGAACCGCGACTAAAGCAGACTTATGCATTCTTAAAACTACTTTGAGTTTTTTTTCGATATACCAGACCACTGTATTTTAATGCTATTTTATAAACCCTAAGAAAGGTGTTTTCTTTGGTATTTATTCAGACATATTATTATGTTCACAATATATGGACATAGGAGGCTAAACATCAATAATCTAATCTCTGCCTGGAAATGTACTCTATATCTAAAAGAGGACGAGTAAAGTATTTCCACTCAATTGTCAAGTGTTAAAATCAACAAAAGTGTTTTACATTAAAGGGATCCATGTTTAGCTGTAATAAAAGACTAATATTAAAAAACCATTAAAGTTTGAAATTTTTTTTTTTTAAATTGCGGTAAATTTCATTCCTACTTGCATATCTTACAAATGGACTATACCTATAATAAGTCCTCCACAAGTCTATATAAAAGCCCATTAAAAAAGTAAAGGTTTGACCTCGAGAGGCAAATCGAGAAAATTTTTTATCATTCTTTCAAAAGAGGAAGTTAAAGAACAGCATAAGGACAGTAAAGTTTGTACAATTTCTCCCCACTCAATGCTCTCATGGTGCGATTACTAGAGAAGGACAACAGAAAAGGATCTTGTGATTGCCACCATCAAAAAAGATAGTTGGATGTTATTGGACAGAATGACTGCTCTTTCTGTTTGTGTGTACACTAGTTTGTGTGTACACATAAGGAGTGGACCCGAGCATTTTCAAGCTGATTCTTTTTCAGAATGCAGGGTTTGAAGGGTAACTTTGATGTAAACATTTCTGGACAATAACAGGTTGCATACACACTATTATTTAGGCTATTAGATACTGACCAAATTCAAGGCAGAAACGTTGCATTGACAATGATATTTTTTTTTCTTTTTTGCCTTTTTGCCCTCATAGGGATGACTTTAAAATTACTTCCACCTGAAGGAGACATCCCAGTCTGACAGCCTCACCATGGACTGTACAATTACTGTCAAGGATGCAGTCAGATGAGCCCGAAGTGGTGGAATACAAACTGTTCTCAGCCCCACGTACTGGGTGGAAGGAGCATGGAGAGGCAGGGAGCTGTCAGTAAAACATGAGCTTTCATAGAGTAAACATGTAAACAAAATCCTTTTTTTAGATTAATTTGAATAAAGATTAGCTTTGCACATGTTGAAATACATCGATGATGGAGTGTAAAAAAAAAAAAAATTTGCATTGTGAGGATGATTAGGGCAATTGGAAGTATTAAAATATATTTGAGAGGTTTTGCACAATGTTTCATTAAAAAAATAATAATAATAAATACATCTTTTTTAGAGCTTCAAAGAAATACAATTGTAAAAGTTGTAATGGCAAAGGTTCTTGAAATTTCACCTGTTTGTTATGTTACTAATGCAACCCTAAATGTGGGAAAAGCTATACACTCCCTGTTCATACAGTATTTCTACACATTTAAAGATCTTAATGGAAGAAAACTTGAAAAGCGTGCATACTTTAAAATTGCTAAAGGATTTACAATGACTGTATAGTTGCAGTAAAAGCAATGTCTATTTACTCTGTTGATTATTTAAGTCTCATTGAATATTTTACACCCTTACAGCCTACTAAATCATGTCTGTTGCTACTATTTATAAAAATTACCAAAAGAAAATTCATGTTTAATCATTTTAGAAGGAAACATACATAGACAAAATGTTTTGTGTATGCATGTGGATATAGCATTAGCAACATTAGCAGTTTGCCATGGTTCATTTACCATCATCTCCAGGTACAATACACAATAAAAGGTAACACAAACTTTAACACTTACTGACTGAACTACAGATAAGTCCCTGATTGTTATGTTGGTCCATAAACAATTATATTAATTTTAGACATGTAGGACAAATATCCATACTTTATATTACAGTAACCATTAAGTTAGAAGGATCAAGGTTTACCTGCTGTTCAGACAATCAAGCTTCTGCCAACCTCCCCCAGCCCAAGACAATAGCACAAGATACTCCTACATGGCCCCACCGTGGTGCCATGAGGACAAAACAATTGTCTCAGGCATTGTCACTACCTGATCTGTCCCGGAAGTACGATCAGTCCTGCACATGTGCAAACAAACCAACATCTGGGTGTCCATAATTTATGTTTATTTCTATCTTTGACTCATTAAAGAATGCTTAAACACATCTTTAAAAAATGTTTTATGACATTTGTGAGACAATTTGATGCTTTTTAAATTTCCTTTGTTAAACTGCTTCTCTGACTACATCATCAGACATGCTCGGAGCAGTCCTGCAAAATATAATTAAACCATGTTTATCTTACTTTTTGTTTTTTTGTTTCTTTAGATTATACATTATGTACCATAATGTTAACACGAAAGGAAAACAAAACTCAAAAAGAATAGATTTCTGTTTAAATCCAAAGCCGAAAAAGTTAGCTACCAGAAGTAGCGTAGGATCCCATTTCTGGTGCAGATCGGGCAGAGACTAGTGATAAAACAGAAAGGGGTTTAAGGCATTTATTTTCTCAAGAAATACATTATTATTAACCTTTAACACATTACATTTTAGTACCCTTACTATTTTGAGGAAGGGAAAAACGTCATTTAGGTGTTTTTAGTAAAATAAAATCGAGGGTGACCCGGATGTATATCAAGTAGTAACAGGTCTTTCTCTTCCTATTTGGGGACTGCTCTCTGGCCAGCTACATTAGGGACAACATCATGGCCCATGTCCATGGGCTAGAACAGACTGAAAAAGGCTATCTGAATCTGCAGGGTGAAATAATAAATGAATTGCTGTGAAACAAACTGTTTACATCATTTAACAGGTTTTAAATGGTTTTAACTGAACCCCAAATCCCACACACATTTTTATATGAAACACTCAGATATCCCTGTGATGACCCCTTTAATACAGCTGTATTTACTTTGCAGGCAACTAGTATCAGCATGTGCTCTACCAAGGATTTAAGAACCCGTCACCAGTTATACAGTTCCTCGCATTTGTCCTATATCTTTATTTGCTTATGCTGTTTGTGGTATATTAAAGATAGAATAATGTCTTACTGTGATCATTATTGTACCCAAAAAGAACTATGGAATGGATATCGATCAAGATTAGATGACAGAAATGAACTCTAATCTTGAAAGTACAAGATTAGATGTAACTTTATTCCGTAGAATAATTATTGTGCATCATCTTAATAAGATGATGCAGAAACCCTGCTTCTGTTTTTTTTTTTTTTCTTTTTTTTTTTGCAGGGGGGGTATTTTTTAAGGACCTACAATAACAAATTCCTTTTACACATATTGGAAGTTTGATTCGGTCCAGAAGAAAGACATAAAAAAGGTAATTAACTAAGAAAATGCCGTAACATTTAGGCTCCAATATTATGTTGCTCATTAACTTGATGAGAACGTGCTGGCCTACAATATTGTTAATGTCTTGCTTTGGACATTCTCTTGTTTTTTTTATTCCTTAAAGAGGAAGGCTCTCTCTCTCTCTCTCTCTCTCTCTATATATATATATATATATATATATATATATATATATATATATATATATAGTATATATATTCATATATTAGATACTAAACTCATAGTGCCTCAGAAACTTCTAACTTTGACATAATGACTTCAGTGGACATTAGATGTCAAAAACAAACTGAAGTATTCTGATTTTATTTTAGTAAACTCTTAACAAATGAGGTTAAAATCTTTGTACTTTTATTGTCTTCAAGTTTTCTATCATTGTTTGGTTTTATCTTAGAGGGAGGACTTGTTCCTTTTGCAAGCTCTCTTTAAACTGGTGTGAAGCTTCATTTGTAAACACAGTTGTTGAGAAAGGGAAAGAGATTTGCATTGTCTTTAAAAAGGGCTTTAAGCTGGTGCTTTATCAATACCTGGGGGCAGTTTTTGATGACAAATTGAATTTCAGAAGTAGAGTCAGTGGCCAAAGAAATTACACCTGCCTTTGCACTTTTATTGAAACTTTTACCCTTTTTTAAGTCAGTTCTTTTTTATGAGGATGTTTTATTCTTCTTTTATTGAGTCTTTTCTTAGTATTTCTTTTATCTGCTGACACTGGTCACTTTCTGTTAAAACCAAAGACTGTCTGCAGGGTATTGTAAACATATGCAGTAAAATTCCCAGCATACCCCTGAGGGATCATTGTGATCTCTACAATACCAGATCTAGAGTGCTAATTCCTTGGCAGATCACAGCTCTGTTTTATTGAAAAGAAAAAATCTTGCTACCTTGTACAATGAAAAGAAAAATCTTTAATTTATACTGCTTAAGGCTTGGTGAACTCAACTTTGTGAAAATTAAAGTTGTTCTTTTTTTTTCAATGTAATTGTAATGAATGTCTTTACATGTGGCTGTTGTCTGCACAACAACCTTCCCCTTGGTAATAATAAAGTTTATATTGACATTGACCCTGAGGTCACTTTATGTGGGTCAATTGCTGGAGATTTGAGTGTGGATTTTTTTTCAGAAGCTCTGGTGGTAAAGGGTAAACTATCCAAAAACAGTTCAAAATAAAGTTTAAATCTTTAAATATAGTTCAATGTCAATTCGTTGCAGTCATGTTTTACTTAGCATTGTCTAAGCATGAATGTTACTTATTATAAAGTGAAGGGCTTTATTTGGAGATGCACAGCTACTTTAATCAAGTTAAGTTTGAAGATCATTTATTTGGCTTCTCATGTAATTAACCATCATTTTCTATTTTAACACTGTGATGTAGAATTTGTGATTATCTCAGGGATGCCATGCTAACATATTTTATTCAAACAGGTGAGTCAAATATTCTATTGTTTACTTTTCAAATTTTGAGTGTATAGAGCTTGGAATCCTGAGGTTGTGATTTCGAAAACCCACTCCCACAGACTGCCGCGCTGGGTCTCTGAGCAAGACCCTTAACCCCTGATTGCTCCCCGAGCACCCCACGATGGCAGCCCACTGCTCCCCAAGGAGATTGGTTAAATGCAGAGGTAAATTATTCCAATGTGAGATCAATAAAGTTTGATTATTATTAACTAAAAAGCATTGTGATAAATACAGTATTAGCCATTCAAAATTTCCCCACTTTTCTTGATGGGCCCTTGGCTGGTCCCCTACAATTCCTTTTTAAACATAAATATTTGCATTAAAATATACTTTCTGTCATGATTTGTGGACATTAATATCTAAAGAGAAGCATCATCTCCTGGTCAGACGCTGTAATTCAGTGAAAGGGTAGAGTCACAGTGAAAAAAATGCATTCCCAGGAGAAGCCCAGTGGCTGGAAATTGGAGGGGATTTTGCTGAGAGTAGGTTGCCATTTGGCTTCTGTCTGGAAGGGCCATTTTGAACGGCTGCTACTGTAAGTAAGATAATAATGAGTAATACATAAGATAATGATGCAATGTCCTGAAAGATCAATTATGTTTTTCTTTAAGTTCTAACGCCACAACAGAATGCTAATATCTGACCCAGTTAATTTATAACTTCATAGAACCAACTTTTCACAATAGCAGAGAGAGTGAAAGATGTGAAGATGTGAAGCGGCAAAGACTGCAGCAGTGTCCCTAAAACTGCTTGTAGCCCAGGTCTACTCTGCTGGAGCTTCTCCAGGGCATCCTCCCACCACCTGTTCACCATGCTGTGATGGGCCCCATCCCCTCCAGCTTTCTGTCACCACCAAGGAAGGGGAACCAAACCTCACTCCAGCTCTGTTTGTTTCTGTAAATCAATAAGATACATGATTGAAAGGTGAAGATAATAAACAGGAGAGTGTGGGAGGTCTGATAAAGTGGCTTATCAGCAGATTTAAGAAGCTGTCGTATTCTGACAGGCAAACACCTTATCTCAGTGATTAAGAATTGACTCATTGGATGTTGATCATATAAACGTGTATTTTGTATGTGATAACCCAGTTCCCAGCTGCTGCTGCTTCCTGAGACTCTCCAACCTCAGACTCCTGATCTGCAGGTGTTGGTATAATCTGTGTGTGGGAACCCTACATAACAAACATCCTCTTTCATGTCTGTTTGTGCTCTCCCATTTGGATGCTTATCACAGGTGGGATTCTGTCTCCCCTGTGAAACTATGGCATTTGACTTGACTAGCTCATTACAGGAAGATGCATGAATATTAAAGCACTGTCACAGCTCACTGCTGGTGACTGGCAGATCCATTTTTGAACAACCTGCTCTGTCATGAATTAGATGAAAAAAGTGAGCATGATGAAGATCAATAATTTCTCTTTGTGCTTGTTGATTCTTAGCAGCAGAATACTTTGGCGATATTAACACAAAATGAGGCCACGTGATTCATGTTAATCATAGCTGAAACTCCTTCTCTTGAGATTGAAACACTGCACAGAGTGTGAGATGACTAAGCAGTTGTCTACTTTTGTTTAAAGAAGCAAACAATGACATTGGTTTTGTTTTAGTTTAGTTTTTATGGTGATTTGGGGTTTTAAATAAAACAAATATATGGATTTGAGTTGCTTGTATATGCTTGAATTAACAGCAGCAACACCCGAGACATTGTGGTAAGAAACTGAACAAACAGATAAGAAAAGCTGGCTGTGTGCAGTGGATGCAGGACTGTTCAGCAGCTGATAGCAGGAGGAAGAATGTTGCCCAAAGTGCTTCATATAAATGGACAATCACACAGAGTCCACAATATACAGATGCTACCAGCAAAAACTACAATGGACTGAAAGTCTGCAGTAATAAGTTTCAGTCAGTATGTGTTAAGATGAATATTCCAACCAGCAACAGGGCTCTCTGTAGCAGAAGACTTGGAATAATACCACTTTACTGTGGTATTATTTAAGTATTTTAAAACCTGAGTAAAACTTGATTTTGCATTCGAACTTTGCCAATGAAGTTTATTTTAGTTTATATATGCAGTTATATGCAGTGTTTTGAAAAATCAATCACATTCCTTAAACATTTAGAAACAAACTTTACTGAGTTTTTAAAGATTGTGAATACAAAATGACAATAAAAGTTGTCCTGTCACGGTCTTACTTTCTGTTTGACTTTGATCCGTGTGTTTCATTGGTTTATTTCCTACTTTGTGTTTCTAGATATATTTTAGTTCTCAGGTTTTTTTCTGTGTTGTCCTCTGTTGCCCTCTTGTGTTCGTTTTCCCTTGGCTTCCTCGATGTTTCCACTCACACCTGCTCCTTATCAGCTCGTTAGCCCTGCCTTTGTTCACTCAGCCTTATATACTCTCTGCTTTCACTATTTGCTGGTTCTTTGTTGTCGCTGGTTCCTTGTCGTTGTTGTCGTCATACCTCATCTTACCCTGGCTCCTTGTGATTGCTTTCCCCTGAAGTCTCCATGGTTCTGGTCTGTGTTAAATTTAAAGTTGGATTTTTGCCTCAATTGTTTCTGTTTACTAATTAAACTGCAAGAAATAACTTCAGTCTCTCTGCCTCTGCATTTTGGGTCCTCTAAACCACAGCCAAACCCTGACATGTCCTAAGTCTAAGAGCAGAATCAACTTACTTTTGAGTTCTTCTTCTTTCCTATTATGGCAGTTCGCAAGCAACTTTAAGGTGCATACCGCCACCTACTGTACATGAGAACTTTTGAATTAACAACTTGAATAGAGAAAGTATATGTTCCTTGTGGTTAACAATTAAAAACTCTGCTTGAAATTATAATCCAGGTTATTACATTTTTCAAGGGTAAGCAACATTCACGAAATTGCCTACCCTTGATTGGAATAAAAACTAATTAACTATAACCGCCTATCATATTTATTAATCAATTTACAAGCAAACTGCTAAACTTCCATAATAATACTATCCAGAGTTTTATCTAAAATAACATCAAAAACAACATTTTTTTTTTTCTAGCACTTCACAGTTATGTTATACTTTGTGCTCTTTTAACATATCAACTGCCAATAACATGCCTTCAAACTTTAGGCTTCAACTAAATGAGAAAAAATTCTCTCTTTGGCATCATGGACACTTTTTTAACAAAACTGTAAATGCATCTCTTCATCCATGTCTAAAACCACCACTCTTATTTGAATAGGGAATCTTACTGTAATTGCTTTAAATTATGTTGTTTCTGCATTTCTGTTAATACCACAAAAGTAAAGTGTTGAACGCAACACTTGACTTGTGGCATAGGCTTAAATGCTACATATCTCTAACCTAATTAGGATTATTGGGGTACAGATATTGAAAGAGAGCCTTTTCCCATGTTCAGTTGCAAATGATTTTCTGAAACCCATGAATTTCCAACAAACCAGGCTGGTCAGGCTGCTCACTAGAACAAAAGACACATGTTCTTAATAGCAATGGAGATCAATTTGACTCGGTGTAAAGGACACTAAAGTCAAATCAGAGGACCAATCAAATTTAAAAAACACATTTAATGCAATGTTCCTAAATAAACAAGACAGCTCCTCATAAGCCAGCTGGCTGTGGTGTTGAACCTAGGTTTGGATTTTTTTTTGGGGCAGTTTGTTTTGTATTTCCTCAAATATGAAAAGTATGGTAAATGACCAATGCCTTCGGCCCAGACACGAAACAAGACAAAAATGCATAATTCAAAATTCTTTACTGAGAACTGGAAATGGAAATATTTCAATCATGACCACTATACAAAAGTTGTGGAACTGTTTCTCAAGGTCTCACTCTTGTTTCTAAAAAGGTTTAGTATTTATTTAAAAATTGCTAATGGTATTTTGAATTTTAAGTGTAGAAGTAAGGTCCCTCAGCACCATAACAGGAAGTCTTACAATATTTACTTTAGATGTAAATCCATCAGTGAGAAGTTTTTTGCTGCATAATGAAAGGTAGCAGCAGGTAGTACCCTTCTACTGCCTTTTATCATTGCTTATTATTCTACATGAATACCACAAGCCATTATAAATATCTTTTAAGTCCATTTTGCGAGTCCTAAGTGTTATAATGGTATCTCGGGACTTTCCTAGACTTCTGTTAGCCTTTTGCACTCGGTTTTCAGGGGGAACTTTCTTTGGCAGCCCGAGCAGAAAAAGCTGTTGGTATATTTTTATTTTTAAAAATATTCTCAATAAATATCCAAGACTTTTAGGAGGTTCTCTTTACACAGGAATGGCTTATTTCAGTTTATTTTAAATACCATTTTAATCCTTTCTTGAACTCCTACAATCTTCTTTCTAAATAACTCAGAATCGATCATACCACGATGTTCAGTCTCTACTCAGCGGCTAGGAGCAGCAGACCAAATGTTTGAGATTTGAAGTAGCCAAACTCTTTCGAGTAATCATGTCCTAATTTTGTGAAAATTTAACCATAGGCTTATATGTAATATTACCCATTACAGTAAACCACAATAATGCATGTCATAGGACATTTTGTAATATTCTTTAAATTTTGAGAGGGTTGACAGACATGCTGCATTTTTTTATGTTACCTAAAATTGTAAGTTCAGTTGAACATAATAAAGCAATACAGTATATGACATATAATTTAAATATACATTTTTCTGATTAATTCAGAAAAACACACAGGGTTTCATATGGTTTCTTATTTTTTGTTTAGATCATTGTACAATCAAGGTCACAGATTATTAGTTATTTATCAACTGATTTCCTTAGTTACACAACTAGAATAAGTCTCCAGGCCCTTATGGTCCGTAATACTACCGGTGTGCTGTGACCTACTTATTGAGGTCCATAATGTACCCTAAGAGAGCGTTGGCTTTATGATGTATTCTTTACATCTCCTTTAGGCCCGGAGGTGCATTTCAGCTTCTTCAGGCTGTGCTCTACTGCCAGCGGGTGGGTGATACTTTTACACACACACCTGCTGGGTAATGGTGGGAGGCTTAATTACAAGCGGAAAAACAATATGGAGAATCATTTTACTTGTTACGACTTCATCACAGGAGGCCGTGGTGTTCCTGCATCTCCTGTCTGAAGACAGAAGGGTTATGGATCCTTTTTGTTGTAGATCTGTTAGGATGCGATTTCTGTGCATACATACACTTACAAAAGGGCGCGCTGAGCCTATGTTAACTTGATACCATAAAACCAAACAGGTATTCATTACAACACAAACTGATGTCATGATTCTGCACCATCTTAAGGATTCAAAGTGTTTTTTTAATCAAACAGGAGCATTGAATGAGTGCATAGTATGTCCCAGTGCCCCTGAACACAGCATGTAAAATACTGTATGTTTAATGAAAATCAATAGTAATAAGCAGAAAGACCTTCTTTACATCTTATCACATATCAAAGGTGTATTTATCTCATTTAAAATGTTTAAATGAGATATATCTTATAAATATACAGGAGGATGGAGGAAAGCACAAATATAAAAGCAAAATTCAGAGGAACAAGTTAAACTTGTTGCAGCAGAAAAGATCACCAATCCCCTATTTTGTAATCAACAATTTGTTACACAAAAACTAAAAGTAAGAAGCAGTGTTTGTTATAGGATCTATGAATTCCCTATGGAATAAGGTTACAGTAAACTTAAACCTAATATGTAAAACAAACTGATATTTTTCCAAAAATACCCTACTTTTCCCCAGAGCACAAAAATTGGTAGGGTCATCTCGGCAAAGCAGAAGAAGAATGGTAAACTCAGCAGGTTTAAAATAAAACATGACACATACTGGCATACAACTCTTTCAAGGTTTCTCAAATCTATGGAGCTTGGGCTTTAGCTCATTTGATAAGTCTAGGATGAAGTGGTGTTTGAGCAATTGGTTAACCTTCATTTGTTTGCCATTACTTTGCATTCACTAAACACATCTTTATCTCACCTTGGAAAGTTTTGTTTGAGCTTTCAGCAATCTGACTCAAAGTGTCTCCTTAACATGAAAGGAAATTGGTTACAATGTTCAGGAAAACCCTGGTGTTGAAGCGGGCTTCCTCTGCCCTGAAGTGACTGAGTGGCATTAACACTAATATTCAGTCAGAGAGTTCCAGCAAGAAGAGGAGCCTCTGTCTGAAACCTGAATTTATCCTAAATTAAAAACAATACAATTAAAAACAGACTTAGACAGACAGACAGACATGTGTAGATGATTAAGACGTTACTACTTAGCATTTGGAGGTTTTTCCTTTGCAAACTAGACTCATTTAGTTTAGTTTTCTCCTGACCTGAAGAAAAACAAAATATAGATTTTACAATATTGTTTGAGATTTGATAAGTAAATGCTTCTGGTAGGTGGTTTGAAGGTGTCAATTTGAAATCAGCCATATTACAGTATAGAAACACTACAGAAGAGGAGGACATTCACAAACAATGGAAGCCACATGTTTGGGGGCCTCATTTATGAAAAATTGCATAGAATATGTACTAAAAGTGTCTTTAGGCCAAACATCGAAAAATGGCCAAAATTCTGATCTTGGTACTGTATTATTATGATGCAATAGCATAACTTACAACAGGCTGAGCATCAAGGACATCCACAAAATATCTAGCACCTGAAAGTGAGGCTGGAGTCCAGGGTGAAGTGGAGTCACAGACTCTCAGATGGCAAAAAAAAGGTTCTTGTTGAACTTGTTTCATTCAAACGGGGGGAAATTCCGCATGTTGGTGAATGGCAGGGGCAGATTTACCATTAGGCAAAACTACTGTAGGCAGTTGCCTGGGGCCCCAAGTTTGTTAAATAAAACTCTGTTTACCCTCCTTTTACATGTATGGTTAATACAACTATTCCTTATTGGTGCACATTAATTATATTCTTGATTTAAAAAATCCTTTCCTTAAAATGTCATCAGAATGCCCCACCCATCGGTTTCTACCACATTGGATCAGTTAATTTGCTGTACATGTTCAGAAAGGTCCAAACAGACCGCAGCAAACCATTTGAAAACAAAATGTGCTAACAGCAGTGTTGCCAACTTAGTGCTTTTGTCACTATATTTAGTGACTTTTCAGACCCTTCTAGTGCTTTTATTGCAAAAAAGTGCCTAGCACTAAATCTAGCGACTTTTTTCTGCTACTGGAGACTTTGGCAACAACATATAAAATCACCAAACTCTGCTCTCCAGAGCAAGTAGATTCATAACCCCGCCGCCTACTCTCCAAGATCCAAACAGAAAGCAGCAAACCTTTTGAAAACAAAAGATGCTAAGAGCAGTGTTGCCAACTTAGTGCCTTTGTCGCTATATTTAGTGACTTTTCAGACCCTTCTAGCACTTTTATTGTAAAAAAGTGCCTAGCGCCAAATCTAGCAACTTATTCTGCTGCTGGAGACTTTGAATAATAACATATAAAAGCACCGAACTCTGCTCTCCAGAGCAAGTAGATTCGTAACCCCGTCGACTGCTCTCCTCTATCTTGTCTGCTGTCATTATTTATCTACTGTAGCTATTATTTCATCCAAATGAAAAATGGAGAACAGATAAGCAGATCATGGCTTGTCTACAGTGAAAATAAGGACTGAGTTATTTACTTTTGCCGTTACCTTTTTGACAACAATGGAAGGAGCAATCAGCTAAGTGAGAACTGGCTGAGTGACAAAACATATGACAAGTAATGTATGTCTATTCTATTAACATTTCTGTATCTGTATAATAGATCTGTATTATGTGTTGTCTTCTCAATTCAGAGGGCCCCTTGTCTGTCTTTGCCAAGGGCCCCAAATTACCTAAATCTGCCCCTGGGGATAGGGTGTCTACATGTAATGGATAATGCTGCATGCATAGCTGCAGGTTGCAATTTTTATGCTCTAATTTTTCCCCAACTTGTGTTGTTTTTTTTTTGTTGGCTTTGGTGTGGTAAAAAAAAAAAAAAAAAATTGAGTAATTAGATTTGACTACTAAGCTGCTCTTTCAATTTTGTTATTTGACTTTCATCTCACTGTTGTCCCTTGTTAGGTTTGACTCGATTATTATCTTCTTGTAATGCTTTCAGATGCGATCCTGATGGGCAGCCCTGAACAACCAGCTCTAAGCTTCCGCTGTTAATTCGCACTGTCAGATGATTTTTAGGACAGGGTAATTCGTTGTGTTTTATAGTCTAATTGTTAACCAAGTCAGATTGTTGAGGACATGACTGTTCTGACAATTTACAAGAAATAAACAAACCTGGAGGAAAGATTTAAAGAATACAAATGAGCAGGTTTCCCACCTGCTTCTATGCAGACGTTTTATATCAACTAAATATCTTTGCCACAGGTGACATCTATAGATAATAGAAAATGAGCTCCAAAGCTTTAGCTGTGGATTACTGAATAAGCTATGCTTTCAGTTAAACAGAACATGGATGCAATTTTTTACTTTCTCTGCTGCCACATCTGGTCCTTAATTCTCTTCTCTGATCTGCTGCTCAAAGTAGTTTAAAGACAAATGCTACATTTGTGACAGTAGCTTTGGGACTTTCTTGACCTACATGTAATATCCGCTGGCACTTTTTCATCAGCTAAATCTTTGTTCCAAAATGTTCATCTCTCATGTTACCTCAGCTGACATCAAAACTGTTGATGAGCTTCTGCTCTGATACATTACTAAATGTACACATGCACTATAAAGTAAACTATGTGCACACATTTGCTGTTTGCAACTTAAATAACATTTTGCTATATATTTTTTTATTATGTCCATTTGCATTCAGCCTTGTAAAATCAATCTTAAAGCAATTACAGCCTGAGGTCTTTAAATGGTTTACACCTCTAGCATCTTAGATTTCATGCTAATACTTCAGGAAATAGCTCAACCACAGTGAGATTAAACAGAAAGCGTCTAAAAATGTCAGGTTTTTCAAGTCTTGCTCCAATTTCTTAATTGGATTTAGGTGTTGCATTTCCTTTTAAAGGATGAATTGTGGGCCTCTAGTCCTTTACATCCTTTCCTCCAGAATTTTCTGTCTGCTTTTGTCTTCCCCAGCCTCCTATTGGCCAGCAAGAACCTCTTATTGAGATCTCTTCTGGTAGAGGTCACTTCCTGTTCAAAGGGAGATTTTCCTCTCTGCTTCAATACAAGAACTATCAAAAAAATAAACAAGCATTTCTTAAAATAAGTGTATTTACCTTTAATTCGAGCATGCAAATATGATGATCTGCCATTGGAATAAGCACCTTACTCTTAAAATAAGATAATTAGATATGCACTTGAAATAAGACAATGGACTTGACTTTTTCTTGTTTTAAATTAAAGTTGTTTTATTTCATCAGCAAAGTGTCTCATTGAACCGGTTACTTTTTTTGCAGTGTGTTGCTTCATGCATGCATGATGTGAAGGATTGCTAAAAGTCAACAACACGATGTAAAATTAATATCTGCTGTTGCAACATGCTAATCCAGAAGGAGCACTTTCTGCAAAGTCAATGCCTCAAAGTAATCAGCTGGATATCCTTAGAGTAGATAGAAAACGTTTAACCAGTCAGTCTGGATGATTTGATTGAACAAACCGAAGTGACGTGTTTCAAATTGGCATTATATAAATAAACTGAATGGAAATGCTTTGTATGTAGATTGAGCCACTTTTTCATAATCTCTGACCTGCTTCCCTCTACAGTTTGCAACACAATGCTGCCACCACTATATTTTTAGCCATCAAGGAGAGGAATCACAGTGCAAGCAGCAAATTGTGCTTTGCATAATTTTGGGTGTTTTTTTTCCCCATAGTATTCCATGGAAATTATGATTTTTGGAGTGCACAACTAATATTTTTCCTGCTGACATTCTTCAAACTGGACTTGAATCTCTTCAACCTCTCCAGAATTATCATTGCCTCTTGACCGATTATTTGTTTAAAGGAGAAGTTCGGTTTTTTACACTTTAAGCCCATTTTCTGTAGTGTCCAGGATGAAATCGAATGATCGACACCAAAAGTTTGACAATTGCTCCTGTCTCTGCTTTTTGGCTCATTTAGAATCAACCCCTGGCTGCTTCAGAATGGCTGCCATAGTGCATGTCCGATAATGTCCTTAAAACAACCTTAAACGTTCTTTTTTTTAAATATGCTACTCACCGTGTCGTCAGCGCTGTTCAATGACGTTCCAAAAAAAGTTTCGTAAAGAAAAAACGTTCCTGTAGTGTTTTATTTAGCATTTTGTAAATCCCATTGAGTTCTGTTGGAATAGTCAATATTCCGCTGCCACCGGAAACGGAAATGGGGCCTGTTTACACAGTTGTAGTCTTTTCGCTTCACTCTGTGTACTCCGACGTCGAGGTGCTAACGTCTCTGTTAAACACTTTAAAAAACTCTGAAAATGGAATACGAAAGGTGGATTCTTGATTCTCGACGTCGGAGTACACAGCTGCAGTCCCGGTTAGAAGCGATGCCGAAGTACAAGGCCACGCACAGTAGGCGTCTGCACATCGGACCTGCCTCGGAGGGAATGCTGCCAGTTACCTCCAACCCCGAGGAAGCAAACGGACCGTTCACGGACTTTTAATTTTTAGAAACGCATGTGTTTTTGTACGCGTTGTATATTGTTGTGTGTGTGTGTGTGTGTTTCAATAAAGCTCCTTCTTTGCATAAACAGCTTCCTGGCAAATGTTCATTTCCTGTATAAATTCATTCATGTCCTTGATGGTAGCATAATAATTGTGTAGTAGTGTAGGATAACATAAATACACAGCATACGAATGAATAAATATATGAATGAATAAATATATATATATATATATATATATATATATATATGAATACATATATATATGTAAATTTATATGTAAATATATATATATGCCAACCAATCACGAGCGACTTTACTTGTTTAAAAAGAAGTGGTTCCGTCCAATACTCAGTAAGAAAATTAAAGCCTGGCGTGGCCACGTGTGGTTTTGCTGCCAATCACGAGCGATTTCATTTGTTTGAGAATAGTGGTTTCAGCCAATACTGAGAAGGTTATTCAAGCCAGACCTGGCCAGCCGCGCGGGTTTGCTGCATTCATATGCTAATTAGGGCCATTAGTACAGCTGATCGCTCTCCACATACATCAGAGTCCGTTTCCGACAATTTGTGGCACGACAAACGCGGACAAGCACGGGTTGCAAATTGTCGGAAACTGACGAAAATCAGGCAGATCTGCGGGAGTTTACGGGGGTTTACGGGGACGAAAATCTCACTTTTCATGCAGTGCCTGCGGAGGGTTACCTCGTTAACGGAGTGCTCTTAAGCTGCTGACTGCCACTACCTCGACGCCAGAGTGTTTGCCAGTTTTGGGTACTCTAGCCAAGCTCAGTTTTTACTGAGTCAAACTGAGTTTTGTCAACCTCAGTCCTAACCGAGTTATTTTGTCTTTGCCTCTCGGCAGGAAGTCATCCTGCAAACTGGATGTTTTTGGACCTTCTCTCCCTGGAAGGATCAACTGAGTCTCAAACTGAGCTGAGGATTCAAATTGGAGGTTTGGATCTACTTTCCTCCAAGGGATCGTTTAAACTCCACACTGAGCAAGGGATTCATCTCCACGCCAACCCGTTCAAGTACTGCAGGAAATCCAAGTGGCAATCAGTTTCTCCGTTCACCTACAAACAACCGCATTCTGGGTAAACCCTGTCCGCCCTCCACCGAATGAGACAAACACTGGAACTACCGCACACAGGCTAGAGTCAAAGACTCAACCACTTTTCTGCAAACGTGAGTCAGCAACCTAATTCTTCTCTTCAAGTTCAAGAATCAGATTTCCCACTGAGTCTGAACTAACCAAAGTTTCTTCCCCTTACTTTCCAGTTCCGGTTGAGCAGTGTTCAGAGCAACAGTAGATTCTGCATTATCTCCTCAATAAACCTGTTAAACCTTTTCCCTGGTCTCTCTGAATTGGTTTCTCTGCATGTGGGTCTGAGCTCTTGATAAAATCATGACAGTTATGAGTTTTTCTGAGATAATTTCAATGTTTGTCGGACATGCTCATAAATATCTGGCAAAATGTAATAAACCATGTTTATCTGCATTTTAGTTGTTTCTATCTTTAGGTTACAAACTATATACCATAATGTTAATATGAAAGGAAGCCATAAAACTAAAAAAAGGTTAGATTTATGTTTAAATACAAAGCTGAAAAAGTTAGCTCCCAGAAGTAGCATAGGATCCCATTTCCTGTACAGATCGGGCACAGACGATTGATAAAAAAAAAAGGTTTTTAGGCAACTTATTATCTCAGGAAATACATTAATGACTTTAACACATTATATGTTAGTATGCTTACTATTTTTGTGGAAGGAAAAACGTAATTTAAGTCTTTAAAAAAAAAAGATAAAATCCAAGGCGATCCGGATGTATATCTGGATGTGCATGCGCAAATGAGCTGATGGTACTGTCATGATGGGTTACAGAGTAAGCCCAATATGCAGAACACACACGGAGGCAGGATAAAAAGTTTAACAAGGTTTATTGAAAACACAAGCATATGAATAAAGCACTGGAACTGGAACTGGCCAGGAGGCAGGTTCACTGGAGTCTGCAGGGATGACAGTTCTGTTAGCAAACGGATTGATGAGTTATGAGTGTTTGATATTTCTGAGGAATACCTAGAAGGAGTCCGGGTTTCTCTTTGAGAGAGGAAACTGTTGGGTTCAGAGACTGTTTGTTCAGCAGAGACCAATAATTGCTTCAGCGTCTTACTTCTGACTTTGAGGGCAGACCTTGATTTGAGTTTCCAGCTCTTAGCCAAGAGCTGCAGGGGAATCCACAGAAGAGTCTTCAGGTTTGGCTCACGAGGGCAGGCTCGGCAGGTTAAGCTCATCCAGAGCCTCAGGAAGAGACAGGATTCCTGTGAGGCAAAAAACAAGGAAGAGTTAGAATCTTATCTCATCAAGAGATAGCAAAGATTCTCAGGTTACTAGGCTCAGGTCGCTAACCAAACTAGATCAACACTGCGGCGTTGAAGCAAGGTCTGAAGGCAGGTTATATAGCGCATGAACTCTGATGATGAGATGCGCCACAGGTGT
>NW_015150662.1:782046-791322 GCF_000732505.1 Cyprinodon variegatus
TAGATAGATAGATAGATAGATAGATAGATAGATAGATAGATAGATAGATAGATAGATAGATAGACTTTAACTAATCATAATTACTCATTCCAACAGTTAGGTTTCATGACTGTGCTTTTTTTAGTGCTGCAGCCTCTGTAAACCCCCCAGTATCTGTTTTTATAGAGAAGAATTACCTTATAGTAGCAGAGAGAAGTGGGAAAAACAGAAGACTGCAAAATGATAGAATATAATAATAATGCTGTGTTGGTGTGGTTTACTGTTCCTGCTAGAGTTGGTGATGTCTCTGCTTTATGGCCGACACATTTCTCGACACACAGCCCACAATCTAATAATTTTGGATAGATCAGCAGCAAACACAGCTTTGAAATGATTCAATTCACCACCCAACAAGAATTTAATCTGATTTGGCGCTTTGACTTAATATAATGCATGTGGATTTAATGAGATACAGTTTCAAGAATCAGGATGAGGCAATTGAAATTTGTTTTGCTGCTTAATGAGAATACAGTTTTTTTCTTTTAACTAGGATGCCTTGTATCATATTTGACAATGATAATCAGACACTGATCATAGGAATATATTAGTTTTACACATGAGAATTGTAAATCATACAACGGAGGACAGAGAGGATAAAAAAAAACCAGTTCATTTCTCCAGAGACAGTAGCAGGCACTGCTGAGGAAACGATACCACAGAGTCGTGAATTAGATTCAGCTTTCCTTTTCCATCCGACTATATGTCTTTGCCAGTTTATCTTTTTGCAGCAGAGGGTGGGGGTCCTATCTCCAGCCTTTATTGGGTGAGAGGTATATCCTTGACATAGTTATGTTTTTGGAGTGTGAAAAATAGTCAAAGTACTTTTTGAGAAGGAAGACCATACACAACCCATGCACAAAGACTGCAGGTCAGGATTTGAAGCTAGGGCCTCCTTATTACAATGCTTCACTTTATGATCTCGCAGCGGCCCTCTCTCTCTCAGCATAGCCATGTGTACCACTGGCAATGCGGAGAGTCTTTATTGTTATCTAGAGACCAATAATAAAGGAGTGAAATGTAGATCCAGATGAACCAAGAGTTTTGGGTCACAAATATGTTTCTGTCGCAATTCACACAGATTAGGTCTGCGTTGTCCCATTCTGCCCAAGTCCATGCTTTCCTATGTATTTGTGATGAGTCCTTACTCGCATTCTTGTGAACTGAGAAACGACCTTAGGGAAATTTGGTCTAAGGTTCAGCTTTATAACGAATGGGGAAATGGAGAAGTGATGTATGGCGTAAAGCAGTCTGAACATTTGTAGCTTTTTTGTGTGGCAGGGTTACTGCCACCCTCCTCAAAGTTGCTTAATGCCGGTGAAAGCGACACAGACCCCCCGCGGGCCATGACAGAGGTGTCAGTAAACTAGTTGTAAGTCGGTGTATAATCAAAAAAGGTATGGAAACATTTTATGAAGGTTTATCGTCACATTAATTAGATATTAATGTAATTTTAGAAAGTGATCCCTCTTAAGAAAATACCAACCTCTAATGACTGTTAAAATGTTTAAGTTAATAGTTTTAGTGGTTAATACCTTGCACAAAAGCATTGTCTTTTAGTTCACCCCCTAGTTCTCTCAACTTCACAAAAGAGGAATTTTTAAAATCCAAATATCTTCCTTTTCAGTTTAACAACAGAGATAGATTTGTCATGATCAGGACAGTTTGATGAGATATTGAGGCTCTAAGCAAAACAAGCTTCCTCTTCTAAGGAAGTGATCAGCAGCAGTTTTGATTAACAAAGTGCTGCACAACCTGTTTTACTGTGTGTTTAGAACAAAACAGCACTCAGAGATGTGAAGCTACCCTTCAATGCACCAGGGAGCTGCTGAGGAGACCAAAGAGGGGCTCACCACTGGGAGTTATCACCTCTGGTGTGACGTTGGAGCTGCAAGGCATGCTGGGAGTTAGACTTTCACTTTGTTTTTGATGATCTGGCACAACACCTGAGATACTGAATAATGCAGTTAGATGCAGTTTATAGTTGTATTGTGATCTCCTACTGCAGATTCTTCATTTTAAAAGGTGTGGTCCTCGAGAGTCCAATTGTCTTAGAAATGTCTTTTAAACCCTTTCAAGACTTATGGATTAACTTCTTTGCTCGTCGATTTTGTCTCTTACAGTTGATATGTTGTTTATTTTAGATATTTTGTCAACACAGACAAATCAGAGAACTTCTATTTAGGTAATTTCTTGATTCTTTGGTTCAGGTACTAATCAGATCTTGATGTAGCAAACAATTTAGGGCCATGTTGCTTTGGAAAACTTCTTTTCACAAAAATAATTGAATAAAGATTTAAAAAACACATGTTCTGCTTTACTTTGTTTATTTACATATGCATTTATTCATTTATTTATGTATTTATTTTAATGTTTACATTATTTTGGTAATATTGAATATATACAGGTGACAAAAACGCAAAAAGAGAAGAAATCTGTAATGTAACAAATATATATATATTTTTAAGAGAAGACTGCAGGGAGTATTTACTCAAGGAACTGTCTGATGATGACTGGAGAAGTTGAGGACAAGCCAACACCTTTCATTTTCTCAAAGACCTTCCACCACTTAAAGATCAAGTATTCACGCAGCAGTTGTTCAAGTGAATATAAGATGACTTCTGATGTGTGCTTGCAACCACTTCAAACTTTGTTTGCTCCAGTGTCACTGAAGCAAACATTGCCAGATCTGTAGATATGAGTTATACAGGTGTGCCATCCACTGTCAGGAAACGAGGAACATGTTAGGAATAAAAAAAAAAAAAAAAAAAAAAAACATTTACAGGAATAACAAGGTTCTTTCAACCTTCCAGTTTTCCTTGCTGGGAAATACACACATAACTCACGCTGTGGCATAATAATGTTTCAGCGGCTTTTACTGTGATGGCAGTTCTGAGAACCCATAAACGTTTTAAACTATAAATGTAACTGTGCCTGATGGCAGCTGTGGAGGGGAATGAGATGGCTGCAGTTTGTTTGCACAAATGTAAAGGTTTATGGTAAGAATTGAATTGTAAACAACAAGATAAAAAAAAGAAAAGCAGGATGAAGTTTAAATCGGAGACTTTGTTGTTGTGAGGTACCAATCACAACCGAGGCACCACAATACTGCACTGTGTTCTATGCTTTTTACTTAAACACATTGGTTAAATAATATTACTTGAGGCTGGAAAATTGACAGGGTCAGGGTTAATATGTTTGCTCTGTGTGATGCATACTAGTACAAACTTCGGCTTTAGTATCAAATTTTGTTTTCATATATCTACTGCAAATATTCAATTCCCAATAAAAAAATAAAACTAACAAATAATAAATAAACCAATTATCAATATTGATTGTACCTATACTCTACATGATTGAGTCCTTATTTTTTTAAGGGTAAACAGGTTCTTTGCAACTGTGCTGTCCTTGTATTATTGCTCCTGTATCTTTTTCTGTACAGCCGAAGGGTGAACATGCCAAAGGCGGGGCGATTCTGGGTTTTTTTTAAAAACGTCATTTGCTCTGAGCTATAAAACTCTGTTTATCTCTGCAGACATGGCAGAAAGAAAACCTATGTTTGCAGCAGTTCTTGACTTGTTAAATGCTTTGCTATTACCAAACCATGATGTGATACAATGTTTGAGAATGCCTTTATCACTATATAAAAGTTCAACGGGCTTTATTGAAGGGTATATTCCTTCGAACTTTGCTCAGCCGGAAACTGGAAGACGAAGGGGAGACAGGCTGGTAGGTTCAGGCTCAGTGGGAAATTGGAATTGTCAATCTTGAAGGAGAGGATTTGTTGCCACTCACGTTTCCAGAGAAGTAGAGACACTTAGACTTCAGTCTGTGTGTTGGTCTTCCAGAGAATGTTAGATTCAGTGGAGGACGGAACAGGGTTTACCCAGAACTCGGACGGAGTGGAATGAGGCAGCCGCAGGTTGCAACTCAGTTTTCCTGTGGTACTTGAACGGGTCGTGGTGAAGATGACTTCCTTACTCAGAGAGATCTCAGTGTGCTCAGAGGTGGCCGGATCCAAACCTCCTGTTTGGAATCCGTCGCTCAGTGTAAGCCTCAGTTGATCCCACTTGGGAGGAGGCGGTCCAAAAGGGTCCAGTTTGCAGGAAGGCTTCCTGCCGAAAGGCAAAGAACAAACAAGGTTTAGTCTCAGGGAGAAACAAGCGCTCAGTAAAACTCTATGAGATCTCAGCTTGACTAGAGGACAAAAACTCAAAATGCAAAAACTCAGGTTAGACTCAGTATAAACAAGGCTTGGCTAGAGTACCCCAAACTGGCAAACACTCTGGCCTCGAAGTAGTGGCAACCAGCAGCTTAAGAGCAGTCCGGTGATGACGTAAACGCTTGCAGGTGCATGAGGAGGCGAACCGGACCCAGGCGCCTCCTGGTGGTGGAAGGGAGAAAACACAAAAGTCAAGACAAACAGACAAACACAAAAACTGGGATCCTCACATGTTGCCTTGTAAGACATCAGACTATTCACCTTCTCCAGTCTGTAAAAGAATTAAAAACATCATAGGTCTTTCTGATCAGGTATGTTTGTTTGTCTGAGAATCAGCAACCATGGCAGGCTAGACTTTGGTAATCTTATGATCTTATCTCCCTAATTACTGCAGTCTGTGTGTCCTTACTTGGCTGCCAGGAAAAAGTAAGCAGTTCACAAGCAAGTGTGAAATAGCCAGGATGGTAGTCAGCTCCTCTGTTCTTGCCTTGAAAATAGTCGACTGTTGTGGGTGAGGTATTTGCCTCCATCACTATGTCATCTTTGCTTACCAGTGAGGGTAGGATGTAGGGCTGGATCTGGGCCTTGTCTGGTATAATAGATAAAGACTAATGCATAAAAAAAAAAGAAAAACGTTGGTGTGAAGAGGGGCTGCAGAGTGGTGCAGTGGGTAGTACTGCTGCCTTGCAGCAAGAAGGTTCTAGGATCTTTCTGCATGGAGTCCAAATGTTCTCCCTGTGCAGGCGATGGTTCTCTGCGGGTACTCCGGCTTCCTCCCATAGACCAAAAACAGGACTGTTAGGCTGATTGGCTTCTCTAAATTCTCGTTAGGTGTGAGAGTGTGCGTGAATGGTTGTTTGTCCTGTTTGTCTCTGTGTTGCCCTGCGATAGACTTGCAAACTGTCCAGGGTGTACCCTGCCTCTCCCCATTGACAGCTGGAGATAAGCACCAGTACCCCTCACAACCCCAGCAGTGATAAGAGTGATGGAAAATGGATGGATGGATGACGTGAAGAACAAAATGTATCTTTTTAGATTAAATATGATGAAATATAGCACCAGAAACTATCTTTCTAAGTTGTTCTCCAGTCTCGTGTTTAGAAGTCAGCTGGGTGTGCTTGTACATCCATGTGAATAACTAAGTCCCTCCCCGACAGCAGTACAGCAAAATGGGAGCTCATCAAGTCCCTCAAAATGAAACAGTCATTCAACACAATGACATTTTTTTTTTGTAACAGCATTATAAAGTAATGAATTACTCACTTACTCACTAGACATTTTTCTCTGAGATCTAATGCTGTTTTGCTTGCGAATATCTACATTGGACATGAAGGCTGTTGGCAGGGAAGAAGCCCCTTGCCACTTTCATTTTGGTTTACTGTACTAACAGTCCCACTTTGTGGCAACATTTTGCTTATTGCTCCTTTAAGCTCAAAAATGTGTTTTGGAATCCTCATCTTTCATCATTAAAATGAATCCTAACTTAAATACATAAACCTGGATACAAGCTCACTTCCTTTATAAGTTTCTGGACTCAAATGAGGAGCATCATGATCATGTGGAAGTTTGAAGCAGAGCCTGTGCTCCACTGCATCAATAGGATTTGATCACAATGCATCTTGGGTGCTTCTCGTATGCCTGGGTTGTACTGAATGTGGAAGACAGACTAAGCCTCACGGTGTGACTGGGCAGTGCTTTCAGTCAGACATCCTTTACAATTGGAAGCATTTTCAGAGTGGATCTGCACAGGTTGACTCCAGTTACTACAGTATTGCATCATCATGCTATAATGGTTTACTTATAGGCTTTAAATAGAACAGCAAACTAGTAAAATGGTTAGTTTGCCACCCTGCCTCACATTTCTAATCCAAGCTTCTGTCGTAGATTTTTTAGAATCTATTATGGGTTAGTGAGTTCAAACCTTTTTTTCGTTTTATTTTTAATTTTTTTTTTTTTGTATTATTCAATGATTATATCTATTATGGCTGTTGATTACCTGTATCAACAGATTTTTTTTATCACATAGAAGCACAAAAAATGCAACCCCAGGTCTGGACATGAAGTCTTGTACTGGTTAAGCCAAGCGGCTAAAATAGAACAACCACATATTTATAAATGCACTGATTGCTTGGCTCATCTGGGCCACTTCAAAAACACACTGTGGATCACCTGATGGAACCACTTTGACTGACTAGTTTTGCTGGTGTTAAAAGCTAACTGGAAGGAAACTTTACATACAATCCTTACTTTCAACCACTACCCTTTACCCGCTGCCACTTGCCCTGACTCATCACCAACACCACTTTTATTTGAAGCCACAAGGGGCTTCATAATCTTCCCTAGGAATAGGGACATCCCTCACTGTATAGTTTGGGTACCAAGCAGAGTGTGAAATACGGGGGGGTCCGGGGGGGCTCCAATGTACGGCTGCAGTCCTTTGATCCTCTGCATGTAGCTTCTATAGGTAGCCCCAGTCAGCTGTAGACCCCCCCTGCTGTAGTCTCTCGCCACCAGCTCCCCGCTGGTTGTAGCGGCACCGGCAAGCAGCAGGAACCACAACAGGAGATTGGGACACCTTGATATGGAGCCCTTCCCGAATAAAGTCAGGATCTAAAATTCCTTATTTTTCAAGGCTAGATTCATAACCCCTTGACCTTCTTATGTCCACTACAACTACATGCAAAGAGGAATAGGGGCACCACTACCCTCACAAGAAGGTGCAAAATGTATGAGTAGGGCCTTAAAAATGCTGGAACACATTATCCCCCTTCTGGACTGGGCTTACCTTGGAGATCACTGAAAAAAGCTAGAGAGTTTTAGGGGGAACTTGATTTTTTGGTTGTCCAAACTGGAAAAAATTATAATACATTATAATAATACATTAGGTTTGGGTTCCAATATAAACTGATCCTCTATTTTATATACTTCAAAACACATAAAAGATCAAATAAATTAGGAGCCGAAAAAATATTTTCTCCCGCAATGTACTTGAAATTATTATTGTGGTTTTTATAGAGCCGTTTTTCAATTAGAGCAACCCGGAGGGTCAGGCAAAATTGAATTACACACAGGAGTACATTTTGGAACCTTGTCTTTCGACTGCCAGACCTTTTAGTGAAAATACACCCACAAGCTTCCTCCCACCGATTTTGCTTGCTACCAAATTCAAATGAAATGTATTGATGTGGTTAAGGAGAAATTATTCAATCTGATGCAGATCCAAGCTGCTCGAGCAGTACAGGGGATTTAAATTACTCAAGTGCTAGCCTGTTATGAATTTTAAATAGGAAATCATGTCCCATTTCCTGGATTTAATCAAGTCTTTTTGAAAATCAGCCACAGGATTTATAGGTTAATATACCGACTGTTAAAAAGATAGAGAGGGGAAATGAAATATGGAGCTCTGACTAGGTGCTCTCTGTCAGCAGCGGGGCCATGGCATAATTAAGGAACAGCAGTACAATAGAAACAGGGAGCACTTGTGTTCCCAGCCAAGACCTATGCTGATTTTTTTCTGCCTCATTCTTCTCTATACCTCTATGTTGGAGATGCTCCTGCCGTGCCTTTTACCACAGCAGATCAGAGCTACTAAGTGGGGTTGGGATGCACACCCAGACATCCTCTGCCTGTGTGCCTTGTACGTTTTGTACTCTCTGCATTTAAAGTCAAAGTAGCCTGCGTCAGAGACAGGCAGAAAAACTATCCATCTTCAGAGTATTCTTCACTCATGTGCCTTATGACCAGCAACAGCTGGAAGTTTCCCCTTAATCAGATTGCCTATAAAACAGACTAAATTGCTGTTATTAACCTGCGGCTTCAAAGTCAACTACAGAGGTCACTCCCGTTGACATAAGTGCACCGCTTGGAAATACTGTAAATATTCATGAGTTAGCAGCCAGTCTCAGAGAGATAAATTGGGTCTTCACCTGTGCGTCCACCTTACCGAGCCAAGGGTCATTGCTCAGGTAATTTCTTATGGTAGAGAGGCAGAAGCGTTCATTTTTTTCTGAACTCCCAGCTGTCCGTGAGGTCTGGTTTTAAAGAAAATCAGATCCTTTCAGGTGTGTTTGCAGCTGCATTCCTGCAGGACCTTCAGCTGTCAATAACAATCTGCCGTTGATGTGTTTGTTGACTAAATGGGCTGGTGGTTTCTACCGCTTTCAGTGATGATTTGACTCCGGGGAATAATCTACATGGTGCTCTGTAGAAAAAGACTTGTAAAAAATTTGTAGAGCAGATTGATATGACAAATATGTACCTTAAAATGCAGTATTTGCAAATTTCAAAGAGGCTAGCATTTTTAGTTTAGCTTTTATAAGGTATTTCATACCTCCCCTGGACATTTTCAACACTTTACACTGAAGCTGATCATTGGTTAAGTCAGTATAGGTATTCTTTCATCCATTCAAAATGTCATTCTCAGATTCTTTCTTTAATTTCGAAGCACCTGAGATTATTTTTTTTGATCATGCCAACATTTTCTGTCCTTAATATCTGCAATAACTCATTTTGCCGTCTCTAACAGAAAAGTGCATTTAACCACTATGCACAACTCCCGCATCCTTCATGGCTAAAGAAAAGATCACTTTGGTAAAAAAGTCAGTTTGGTACAGACTAAAGGATTGGTTGAACTCCACCCTGTTATTATGCTGAACACAAAGACATTTAATCAGTAATTCAACCACACACTAACAGTGGCTTGCATGTCAGTCTCTGTGATCTGTTGGTTTTCTCTTATTCTTCTACATTTTGAAAATTAAAAAGCAATAAAAACATGATTTCTGTGAAAACAGTGATTGATCTCTGTAGTCAACTGAGTTATATATATATATGTATATATCATCGCTGAAAGAGGCAGAAACCGCCAGCCCATTTAGTCAACAAACACATCAACAGCAGATTGTTCTTGACAGCTGAAGGTCCTGCAGGAATGCAGCTGCAAACACACTTGAAAGTATCTGATTTTCTTTAAAACCAGACCTATATATATATATACATATATATATATATATATATAT
>NW_015150662.1:793036-811234 GCF_000732505.1 Cyprinodon variegatus
TATCTATAGATATATCTATAGATATCTATAGATATATCTATAGATATCTATAGATATATCTATAGATATATATAGATATATATGTTTCCGGATCACAGAAGTGGATATACAGCACACTACCTTTTGCCTTGAACCTTTTGGTGAGACAACTTACACCATTTGAACAGCAACTCAAATGTTAAGCAGTAGGGCAAGCGTCGACAGAAGGGAGTCTTCCTATCCAGCAACCTTTTAAACTGTGTTCACATCATTCTTGCACTTTGTTCTCTTAATGAAGATAAAAGTCAAAGTTTTATCTGTTTGCACAGTAGAGGCTGCTGAAAGTTTGAGGTTATTCGGCTCTTGCTGCTCGGACTCCACAGAGACTGAGTGTCCCCCCTTCAGACAGAAGGCCAAACATTATTATTCACCAGCCAAAAATCAGCCTCCAGTGTCTCTGGTCAAAGGAGGTCTATCACTTCAGAAGAAAAGTGATCCGATGTTTGTGGACAAGCTCACAGTTCATAAAACCGCAGGATTTTTCTCAGTAGAATCTCACCAGCTCTGGCTATCATGTTTTCATGCACACCTTTTTCCACATCAGGACAACATAAAGACACGTTCACATGTACCCTCTTCGCACTATAAACATCTTCATTATTTTCTTACTTAGATTTAATGGAGGGTTTTAATGCCACATGATCTAAATGCTAATTCACAGGCTTTTTCAAATTAATGGAAAATCTCAGAGAAACACATAAAAGCCCACTTCCTAAAGGGTTCTCTAGTGGTCTAATGTTCCACCTCCATAAAGCTGAAGGACTCACAAGAGACAGATTAAAACTGAATGGTCAGAATCAAAGCAGCAATATAGCTGCCATCTCCTCTTTCAGTTTGCAGTGGTGGTGGATCTGCATTTCAAACTCAGTGGCAAGTTTTTTGAAGTTGTAAGAAAAAGAAAGAGTGGGCCATGAAAAGGTTTGCTTCTGCTCCCTGTGATCTTGCACTTGTCTGTTTATCTTTCTCTTTTTTTTTGTACACTGATTTCAGCAATGATGTTTCATTCTTGTGAGTCCAGCTTTGAAAGCGGCCAGAAATCCACTGTGCCTCGCAAAAGAAAGTTTTTTTATATCTCAGCTGAGTGGGTGCTTAAGCACACTTCCTGTCTGTCACCTTCTTGTTCTACAGTGGAAGTGACTTTGAGGACTTTTAAAATAAGTATGTTATGATTACTAGGTGGGACATGGTGTGATGTGCTCAGGTCTCTTATGTTTCTCTTGGGCCTACTTGACTGCTGCAGAGGTGCTAAAAGTCAAAGAGCAGTAAAACCTGTCCATGCTGCCCGATTCTGTGTCTGTACAGCCAAATAACATCAGCAAAAAATAAAACAATAATTTCTATTATCAAATTTCACCTTTCTGATTGCAATTGGCTTCTACATTGGTATTTTTCATCTGTTGTACTTAGAAGCACATTAGATATGTTTACACATACAGAAATTATCAAATTGCAGGTCTGATCAGCTCAATAATGTTTCATTGAAAGATGCAAGACTGAAGATTCTAATCTCATGCGGGCCGATTGGAAATAATTTCACTGCGAAATCTTTGGATCTTTCAAGTAAAATAATCTCCACTGCGCATGTGTGCAATGACGGGGTGGCATTATAGCACGGCTGCTGCTGAAAATTAGGCAGTGTACACGCCATGATCGGATCATTTAATTTGGTGTCCATGTAAAAAAGGTTTTAAATTTCCAATCAACCAAGATTAAGATCTGATCGGGGAAATTTTGCACATGTAAACGTAGCTATTGTTTATTGTGGCCTTGATCTGACATTTTACAAAATAAAGATTTGAAAACCGCAAAAGTGAGTTTTCCTTAATTTGTGTATTTGATGCCTCCAAGAAGCCCAACTTTCCTGTATTTAAGTTGACCGGATCAATATTTCTCTACTCTTACATAATTTCAAGGGGTTGAATTGAGAGCTGTTTTTTGCTAGTTGTAGAACGGACATTTGAAAGTGTTTTTATTTTTAATTTAACACTAGGGTATCAACTGAACTTTTTTTAACCAACAGAATACCCATGAAAGAAAGGAATTTTCCTTTTTTTTGTGCATGATAAGATACAACATATATATTTCATAAGCCGTTATATTAAGGAGGCAACTCTTTACTGTTACACAAAATGCATCACCTTCATTGATGGCAAAGTTTTTATTTTACACCTGATGCCATTCCTGTCGCAGCTGGCATTTAAACCCAGATGTCCTGCATGCCAAGTCAGACTAGCAGGTCAGAATGACTTCCTGTGGCGACCCCTGAAGGAGGGAACTATGTTTTCTGTGATAACTTAACTTACAAGCCGTTTTCTTCATGTAAAATAACAATTATTAAAATTAATATGAGATATATGGGTTTTGTGTGATGAAATAAGCAAGATAGCTCTGTACTATACATCATAGAGGGTTAAATAGCCTAAACGTTTGAACTAGTGTTGAAACTATAAACAACAACTCGGCTAAAGTCCATTTGATTAGTTTCACTTAAAATACAATAGAATTTTGAAATGAAAAAAAGAGAATAACCATATAGCTGTTAGCTGAAAACCTTCCATAAGGTATGAATAATTTAGGAAGGATGTATCTCTCAGCTGATTTCTCTGAGTCTTAAAAGAATGAGCTGTCACAGCAAGGAACATAGAAATTGCCTAAAATTTATACAAAAAAAAAAAAAAAATTAATAAAAAGGAAAAAGCCAAGAACAAAGGGAGAAAAAACCCACTTTAGATTGTCTGGAGAATAACCGATGAGGGCTGCTTGATAGAATTAGAGTGAGAAAAGCAGAGATAAAAAAAAAAGAAATGAGGAATAACTCAATAGTTTTGCACATTAATGTACCCTCCTGGGCTCATCTGAGCATTACATGTATCTTCATAATTCCAGACTTTGCTGGCTGGGCTGTAAATGTAGCATAAATAATGTTTGCAAAGGACAAAATGGACACAGGGCATTCAGCCACCGAGCCCTGTAATGAGCAGTGTTAGAAGTCATTGAAGATTTAAGTGTAACTGATGCAGCATATGCCAAGACACCTGCCTCAGAGACATGAAGGTGATACAGGCCATTAAAGGATCCTATAAGACCTTAAACATGAACAGTTTAATGAAGATTCGTTGTCAAACATCTGCAGGACACATTCACGTGCTCCGTTTCATCACTGCGGGGGTGACTGTTGGATGATTAGTTATTATGATTCCTCTTGCCTTTATTGTTCTCAGAGCCACAAAGGAGATCAAGTTTATTTGGTGCATTAATATACAGGATTATATCTATATTTCTGAGCACTGAGAAAATGGCACAGTGTCACTAATGAGCAAAATTGGCTTTATTGTTATCTGACTCATATTCTTGCTTCCCCGCGGCTTCTGAAAGTATGTTTTCCTCCATTGTAAATAATCTAAACTCAAACAGCTAAAGCTGTGAATGATATATTCAGCATTATTATAGAAGTTTTAAAGCAGTCACAGTTTGAGTTTAAACGAAAGTACTAAATGGATCGATGCCAAAGTCTAGAGTTTCCAGTTAGAGAGCACTCTCATCATGATAAAGTGCATGGCTCTGATTCCAGAATGCTAAAAGCAGCAATTATAAAGACAACCAGCAGTGTATTGGCATGCTCATCCAACTCTGAATTAATTAATACTAATATATAAGCAGCTCTGATAAAAGAGTAGGCTGGGAGGTGGAGGGGAGCAGCACAGCAGGAGGGGTGTTTGAAGTTTGTGTGGAGTTAGTGTTTGCCATGTTGTGGCTCTGTGTGAATGATGGATGACTCCTATAGAGGTATTTGACTTATTTCAACTGTATAACCACCAAAAATCTGTTTATATTAACAGCAGAAAGAAAGTGGAGATAAAACAACGTATGCAGGAATACATTTCTACTCTAAATTTGATCCAGAACATACATGAGATCCAAATTAAAGAAACTCTGCAGCATAAAACTAATTAGAGTTTGAAAATAAAGAAAAACATAGTAAGGTACGCTATCCTTTCTTTCAAAGGGCTTCAAACATTTTCTAATAGGATAAGAATTTAAATTTAGATAACTAGATGAATGTCAAATGATCCATGGTCTCCTGCCTATCCAGGATGATAATCAGGAGACTTGAATATAAATCCTCCCTGTTTATACTGTGGCTCATCCAAACTTCCTGAAAAGATGTTTTTAGGTGTTGCTTTAAGATTTCAATATGATGCCTTTTATCAGTTAAAGTGCATCCATGTCCCCTGTCGCAAAACACTCCAGAAACACAATTCTGCTATACCTTTACTTCATATTATGGCCAAACATTGTGATTTCAGTTATGTTAGACCAGGTCATGACTTCTGCAGATGTCGGTCTTAGCTCACTGAAGATATTTGCTAACATTTTTCCAAAAAGAACATAAAGTTCTAAAACTGACCTAGGAGATAACTAAGAGTCATCCTGATAAGGAAGGAAGGAAGGAAGGAAGGAAGGAAGGAAGGAAGGAAGGAAGGAAGGAAGGAAGGAAGGAAGGTAACGAANAAGGAAGGAAGGAAGGAAGGAAGGAAGGAAGGAAGGAAGGAAGGAAGGAAGGAAGGAAACGAACAAACAAACAAAGCTATTTTAGTCTCCTATATGCAAACCTGGCTCATTGGCATAACTATTTCTTTAATAAGACAGATCAAAGCATAAATTTGTTTTTTTTTGTGAACAGCCTCATGGATTTTAAAATATATTTTGTTTGAAGAATCGGTGTTATGTGTATAAAAATCCTGTCAGGTGCAGTTTTTGATAATCTAAACCATTTTAACAGGTGTTAAAATGTTGTCCAGATTGTTTGACAGTAATCAGGCCCTTTGAATTCAGTTAATTCACAAATCATACACCGGCTTTAACATCATTAGGTTGTCATGGTGCACAGCCATGTTTTGTTACAGTGCTTACACTATTGAGAAGAGCAACACCACAACATCTGAAAATCCAGTTAAGCAGTAGAAAACAAACACATGGCTTTGAACTCTTGATTGCTTAGCATAAGAAATAACAATCCAACTTCAAACTCTAACATTAAATTAGGAAGGTAGCTGCAAAATTATACGGTATTTTAAAAGGGTTTGCATTCTTGAATATCTGATCAGCAACACATGCTCAGAATGAGTGTCTTTGATTAAAAATCATGCCAAAGGTTAATCTTTTCATGCAGGCAAATTTATAGCCTTACCACTTCCTCTTACTCACCACCAGCCATTATGAGGTGAGATAAAATGCACGTGTGTTAAGGGTCCTTTTTTTCTTTACTTTACACTTTTAAATCTGGCCTTTAAATGGATTCAACACCATCTGTCATTGCTTCATTGTGCATCAGTTTCCTATTTAAAACTGGTTATTAGCCATTAGAGTCCGCCGCTGTAGTACTTATGCTCAGTCAATCAGTGTGACAGATAGGAATAATGTTGTTGTCCAGTTGCAATTCGATGTTGACAAGTTCTGAGCAATTATTTTAATTGACCTTAGCGACTGCATCATAACAGCCAGCTGTTTTTTTTTTTTCCTTCCTAAAACTTTTGGATAACATGTTTTTAAGCTGTCTAGGTGAGGATGACAAATTAAGACTGATGAAATAATGTCATATTTAGTTATACTAATGGGTCTTACAGTATATGCTGCAATTCTTTACACCTCTTACAGGCTGTGCTGTAAACATCTAGCTAATAAAAAAAAAACTCAACAGCCATGGACAGATCTTTAATCTCCCTTAGAATCCCAACATCTTTTAGAAGGCCCTTAATTACCTCTTGGCAATTAGAAAAGACTGATGGTTCTTATATGCAGAGGGTTTCAGCTTGACATAAACATTTGGAAGCACCTATAAAGTGTAAGTGGGCCAAATCTGGGTCAAACCCACACAGTTTGCCAAGAAAAAACATTTGGGAGATGTGCAGCTAAAAATAAACAGCTGATCTTGATAAAGAAATTAGGTACAGTTCTGTCTCAAGGCCAGTTTGGAAAAATAGATTAGATTATGCAGAATTTCCCATTTTAGGCTCAATAAAATTCATTTTATCATTTAAATCATCTTCAGTGTCTAGTTCCGTGAATGTGGAAATAAGGGAAATTATTTGTTTTTCCTGAATGAGGCTGTTTTCCATTGACATTTCTTTATTGGTTCTAAAGAAAAGTATAATGAATGGTTACAAGACGTTACACAAGTACATTTTTGGGAAAGCTGTGCACTCATTCAGTTAGTATCTATTATAGCCAAGTCTTCATCTCATTACATTTTCAAAATATGAATGTAAATTTGAAGATTTGATAATCTGTTAGCCTGTTTACAAACAGCTAAAATACCTAATGGCCCCAAGTTTACTAGCAAAAACAAGGATTTCTGCTAAATCATCAAAGCATTAAATTAGTTCAGAACAAATGGAAATAAGCAGAAACATACTTTACCTGAATTAAAACGAAATACACTGGGAAATGTCTGTTAAAAAGTAGTAACTGACAAATACGTTTGGAGTATGTTGAAGGGCTTGTGCTGAAGGAAGGATGTTAGACAGTAAAAGCTGACATCCTTTTAACAAAAAGCTGAAAAAGGACAACAATTTAAAAAGTTTTATTCTCTACTCTTATTGGGAGATAAACAAAATATTTCGCCAATAATTTATTGTCAAAGTAGGGTTGGGAGCTGGGTGTACACTAATGATTTTAACCTTGGTATTGTAGGGTGTTTGCCAGCAGGTAAATGGCTCACACTGAAACCATTGTTCAGTATCAAAGCTCTTTAAGTTTATAATCCAAAAGACCAGGCTTGTTCCACTATGTGCAACTGTTGCCAGTGTTAACACAACTGCAATTTCAAGAACATAATGTTAACTTAGCATAAACACACTACCACCATAAACAATCCTCTTTAACACAAAACTAGGATAATATGGTGATTTTTTTAATTTATCTTTTTTCTGAATCCTACATTGTAGCATGGCATAGACAATTCACGTTTGCAGTTTGAAGAACACCTGCTTGCTGCTGATTATTTTCTTTGGCTTCAGCACAAATTTGACGAATAGCTAACCAATGAGTGTTTGCATTTTAGGACTCATTAAATAAATATTTATAAACAATAAACCAGGGGTAACCAAGTAAAAGTCAGTGGGGTCCGAATAAAGAAAATCATCAACCAGTAAAGGTCAGGAGAGATTTTTAATTATAATCTGTTACTTTAAACAGAATTTAACACTGAAATAAAATGAGGTATTTATGCATCCATGCTATACATTGAATTTTTAAATAAAATTGCATAAAATTGACACTTGTATGACTGTATTCCCCTAAATCCATCAGTAATAAAAGGACAAGGGTCAGCAAAAGAAAAATCTGCCCTGTAAAACAATGACAGCGCAATTGTCGCCATATGATCTGAAGCCTCATTTAAAGCTTTTAAACAGACTTTTGAAAAACTTTGATAATTTGCTGCTGTAAGATTTCTTAGAAAAAGCTAGCAGATGTGCATAATAAAAAAAAAACAGAAATACAATTATAGAGCATTCAGTATTGTAAGAAAGCCCACACTGTTTCTGAATAAATACATTATTGTACGAGTTAAGTTCTGTTCCATTTATGTCTCTTTCCTTGTAAGTATGAAATGTCCCATGCTCCTGAATGCACCATAGCTATCTGACGCTCACAAATGAGTCACACTGGTCTGTGTGCGCTGTGCTGTGTAGATGCGCGTTTCATTTTCCGCTCAAGACAAAGCTTTGCAGTTTCAAAACTCACGTTGGCTATTACTGTTTATTGTTGTGTGTGAATAACAAGAGACTACAACAAATAAATCAGCCGTACCTCAGAAAGAATCTTTGGATTTAATGTCGTTCATTACACCCGTACTTTTGTAAATGAATCTGCCACAATTTTTTTCCAACGAGAGGAATATTTAAATGTTTTTATATCATTAATATAACAACAAGTAGCTCCATTGGTCATATTTTAATCCGGTTTCCTCGTCGATAGTCAAAGTTGTACAGAGCGGGGCACGCTCCCGTGACTGGGGATGCATATCTCGACAGACATGCACTTTTTGGCATAACACCAGACCTCGGTCTGCTAATCCATGACCTCTGCATTAAACCAAAGCCAACAGTAATGAGTAACGTTTGTTTTAAAAATGTAAGAAATAGAAAGTACAGATATTCGTGTGAAAATGTAATGAGTAGAAGTCAGACGTAGGAAGAAAAATAAGTAATGGAGTAAAGTTGGTAGATTCCTAAAAAGTGTACTTAAGTACAGTAACGAAGTATTTGTACTTCGTTGCTTAACACCTCTGGAATTCAAATGAGCCATTTAAATCTAGATTAATCTAGATTAATTCAAAGATTACATTGAGAGTCATCTAGATTTAAAAATGTATCTATGTTTGTGCTTTAATACTTTTTATAAAAGCCTTTGCTGGCAATAATCGCTTGAAGTCGCCTCCTGTATGGAGAAATTAGCTGCATGCATTGCTCAAGAGTGATTTTGGCCCATTCTTCCACACAAACAGTCTTTATATCTGGAAGGTTTCATGGGCCTCTTTTATGAACTCTGATCTTTAGTTCTTTCCATAGATATTCTATTACATTAAAGTCAGGTGATTAGCTGGGTTATTCAAGGAGCTTTAATTTCTTTCTCTGAAACCAACTGAGAGTTTCCTTGGCTGGGTGTATTCTCACAGTATTTCAAAGGCTTGTCTAAATGTTGTGCAGCAAACTGTAAACGAACATCCTTTTCTTTGGTCCTGCGTGTTGATCGTGTATACAGGCCATGGCAGATCAGTGCATTACTTATTGTTGTCTTTGAAACAAGTGAACATGCTATGTCTAGATTTTTCTGAAGCTCTCCAGAAGTGGTCTTTGGCTCTTGGATAACTCTTCTAATAATTGTTTTCACTCCTCTGTCAGATGATCTTGCGAGGAGCACCTGGTTGTGGTCAGTTTATGGTGAAATTATGGCCCGAACATTGCTCACAGCATTCATAAGTTTAGAAATAATTCTGTAACCAATGCCACAATTAATGATGGAAGGTCTTGAGAAAGCTCTTTACTTTTACCCATCATGACCTGCTTCTTGCATGATACCAGAGACACCTTTTTATAGGCCATCATTTGGGACTGAACCAGTTGATATTAATTTGCACTGACAAGGGGCAGGATTGCTTTCTGGGAGATTTCGGCTATTATCTTGAGGCTTTCAAGGCCTTTTTGAACCTCCTTTTCTTAACGTGTTCAATACTTCTTGGTGTCTCTTCACATCATAACACATAACTTAATTTCTGGGCATTATGTTTTGATTTCTTTGTGAGGATTGCATGGATTCTTACCAACATCTCGTGAAAATGTCATGTCAATGTCACCTCTAGAAATATATTTACTGAGAAAAATGGTGGCGGGTTTAATATTTATTTAATCTGCTGTATCTCTCCTTGGTCATAAAGAGACTTTATAGAGCGTGTTTCATTGTTTGATGATAATCTCTTTTAAGGAGAGCAGGAGGATAACAAAAAACATCACTGAGTAGCTCAGCCGGTTGAGTGGGTAGCCACCTTAAAGAGGCTTAAATTCCCTATCATAGCTGAACTTGGTTCAAGCATTTCATTTTCTTCTTTCCTGTCCAGCAACTTTCCAATAAAACCTACAAGTTTCATAGAAAATCCCCCGAAAAGAAATAAATAAAGGACATCAATTTTCCTGACATGCCGTGACCCTGAGATCGTTCAAGCAAAGGGGGACCTCACAAATGTGCTGTCAAGTGATACGTTAAGCATACGTCCTTCAAACTCTTCAGTTCTCCTTTTTCAGTGAAACAAGGATGCAAGCCAGGCTGGATGCCAACTATGGCAACAAACCTCTGCAGGTACTTTTTTTTTAAGACAAATGATGCGATCATGGGACACCTCTCTAATATATGGTGTAAAATGTCACTCTATTTAACTGTCATAATGTGTTCTATTTTTTCCAAACAGAGTCACAGGCATTAATGGAAAAATTTGATTTTAAAACAGTTATTTTCTGTAGCGTGATAATCTTAATCTCTGATCGTTTTTACTTCCCAATTCACAAATAACCATTATAGACACTTACTGCTTTATGGCACCACTACATTGTATAAATTATTGCAATTCCATACAATATTTAATTAATATATTCTTAAAATTTGTTGTTTCTAAAATATAAAAAAAAAATCTGCATTCCTAAATTCCATGTTTTGAGTGTAGGGAATGAGAAAGAGTCCCAAATTTTCTCTTCACCTTCTTCCCTAATATCTTTTGATTTCTTCATGAGAGCCGCATCCGTGCTGAATGGCGAAAGTTGTCCAGATTTTCTATCTAGTTTTCATCACAAGGGAAAATTTTTTTAGTATATTCAAGGATGTTCTCACAAAATATAGAAAACTCAAACACTTAATAGAAAATTATAATGTATCTTTGAAAACAGGATATAACATTTCCTAAATAAAAAATCCACTTCAGTGCAGTCCTTTCACTGTTCCACGGAGAAATTCGCAAACGAGAATAGCAAGAATTTAATAAATGGTTGATGAACAAAAAGGAAACACAAATGTGTAGGAAGAATATTTAATTAATTCCACTCCTAATTATCATACTTAAGTCTCTTTAGATGTTTTGAATAAATAATCCAGCTTAAACCAGACATATAACTACACCTGAAATATACACATCAATTTTTATAACTTTTTGACCTAAACTAGACTAAAGCTTTTATGTTTTAGGTCAGGAATTATACAACAAAAAATATTTTTATATGCTAAATGCAACAATGAGAAAGTGTTTTAATCCATTAAAAATCTCCATATCATGTACAAAATAGCCTGATGATGATGCCATTGTGTTAAAAACTTCTGGTAAACATGTCAGATTAATGGAGGCAGACCCATGGATGGTGTTTAAGGCAACACTTCAGATTCCCTGCCTAAGATAGTTGATCAGAAAATAAGTAAAATACACATTTTCACATGATAGAAATGTTAGCAACTTTCTAATAGACCAAAGACCGACATTTGCTGGACATTGCTAAAAAGCAATGAATTACATCACTTGTTATTTTAGCATTTAGGAAAAAGAAAACATTCTAGTAATCTTAACTGACTGAAAAAAAGAAATTCTTTCTGTGAGCACACATAATGAGAAAAAAAGAAGTTATGCATAGTTTTTGTAAAGGGCCAAAAGTGTTTGGTCTATCTATACATGCATAAAACTATCCTGCAAAATCTTCTTCCATTTATTGTCTGGCAGTAAATTAAGCGGAATATGGTCAAAATAAATATTTAGATGTTTTTACCGAACAAAGAGGCTTGGCTTGATTGAGATTTCAAATCTATGCATGGCTTTGATAATTCAAAAGCATCGGACTCACTAAGAACGCTTATTCTTGATTGATACTGTAATGCCATAATATTGGACATTAAGGACCAATGTGCAGGATGGTTTTGTTTGAACATTGATGAAGGAGGATGCAGTTTTGCAATGTTATACTATTCAATCCAACTGATGCAAACCCGCTACTCAGAAGACCATCAAAAGACACTTTCTCTGGGACACGCGATCCTGCCCCTCACCATGCTTGGGGACAAAACATCAGCTCTATACTTGTCTGATCCGCTTTTGCAGTCGCTCCAAGGCCACCCATATTGGGGCGACCTAATGAATTCCTTCTGAATGCCAAAGTTAAATGGGCTAATTGGTAATCTCACAATCGGACTCTGCAGAACAGACTTTTACCAAGTTTTTCACTGAGTTTATGGGAAACTTTGAGATGCTAGAGAGCTGATGCTCTTGGACGGAAACTTCCCTCTTGCAGGCTTGACATGCTAAGCTTTGAAGACAACCCGCATTCTCTAAACAAACCTCAACAGAGGCTAAAAGTCTGGCAAATTTACAGAATTAAAAGCTAAACAATTTGTGTTTAAGCTGTTTTTTATAAAGCTAGAACAAACTTTATTTCACCAAGGGTTTATGCGCTAATAGAATGTTAACTTCTGCAACTCTTATTAGATTTGATTGCCAAAGTAAAAACTAAAGAGTCCTTTTTAAAACAATTCCCTTGTCTGCTACCCCCTTGCTCCATTGTTTCATAAGCTAAGCCTAAGTTAATTGATGTTCTGGTTTTAACCCTTATTTTTCTTCATTTCCCATTGTGTACATACATAGCCCAGTTTAATATTAATAGTTTAGTCAGGAGTTTTAAAACTGAGCTGCTTTTGGCTCGGAGTTAAATAATTGTTAATAATAAATTCAGAAATTTTAAACAGAAGTTAATATGAGTGTTTTCCTTATGTGTGCAGAGTTTACTTTTTTCACCATGATTTGTGCTCGACTCATACTTTCTTTTGTTCTAATACACAGCCAGTTGGCCATGTGCTCACAGAACAATATATGTCAGACCAAAAATTATTGTATTAAATAACATATTTGCCTTCCCCACTGAATTAGGCATTGCATGTATGGTTATTGCATAACAGAACACAATACTTAGGAAAAGATGTTGCAGAGAAAGAAAAGGGTTCAAAAGTAAGAGGTGCAATGTTTGCAAAATACACAGAGAACAATATCCGAGACCTTTCACCAAAATGGGTTTACCAAGCAATGACTCACTAGGGTGGCTGCACTTTGGTACATGCAACAATTATTGTCTGACATTCAAAATGTTTAAAATTCATGAACTAAAAAGTAGCGCTACATTACCATTAGAAGAAAGCTTTGCTTTTTTTTTAATAAGGCGTTTTATTTACTTGGTGACACAAAAGGAGCAAAACATGTGATGTGCCTCCGTAGGGGTTTATTTCAGTTGCAAATTTATGCCACTATCTGCATTTCTTTTTATTTGTGCTACAGTTGAGTTGTCATTGGTGGACTTGGATGCGTTAATAAAAGCTTGACTTCACAGCAAATCATTAAATGTGCAGTCCTCATTAAAAACTGGCACATTTCAGCTGTGAAAAGATGACTGTCGCTCATCTATTTTTTTCTAGAGTATGCTTCAGTCCTTTCTGTTGTTAGATTTCTTTAAATAGCTGTGTCCTTTTAGTCTTTGCCTAAGGAGCACAGCTTGGTTAAGTATACATATGTTAAGAGTTTAAACAAAATTCCAGAATACCACTGCAAGGCCTAAAAGCCCTTTAAACAAGCTTATTTGTATTTATTGGACTTGTTTTATAAGTTTAATCAGATTTATGTGCCTCTAAGATTGGATCAAATTGTGGATGCATAATTAAACACTATAAAATGAAATAAATGGCTAATTTTTAAACAAAATGTAGTATGTAGGAGCTGTAAGCATTTAAAGCGATACAAATTCCTACAAAGTGATACCCCAAAGATCATATGTATTTATTTTTCATCAGTTATGTTTTAAATCTAATTCTTTTTTTTTCTTTTGGACCTATTGCTGCAAAACTTGACTGTCTCTGAACGCCTGGATGGATGCATTAGGATGTATATATTTAAATCCCTGGAGCTGAAATACTCATGCAAACTGAAAGAATGATTGCCCAGTTCTTCATCTCTCATCACCATGCACTTTATGTAACTGTGTCTGTCATAAAATCCTTAAGGGAGCCCTGTGCCACAATGTTATATTGGTTTATCATAAGATTGGATGTATTTTATGGCTGCTAGAATTATGTTTTCCAGCATCCAAAGCAAGCGGCCGGTAATGGAAGTTTTTACTTTCTAACAGAACTATGGCCTTAAAGCCAGAGGGGGAGGAAAAAATCAATCTTTCCGCAAGAGCTTTTATTCTTACTCGCCTCCCTCTGAGATTCACCCTTTCCTTTTTCACCTTGAGCTAATTTGCACTTGCAGTTTAGTCTTAGCTTATAACCCTGATCAAATTTAATAACAAAGGAAAAAGGCAGGGTCAAAAAAGTATTCAAGGACATGTAAAACAAGGGGATTACCATGGACATGTTTCATAGCTGTTTGTTTGTTTTTTCCTGAAATTTTTAAGTTGGGATCTTTTAAAAGGCGAGAATCCATAAATAGTTTGCACACAGTAAAGCATCATTATTCACTTTTAAAAAAAATCAGTTGGCCCCAGATTATTAAGAAAAGATCAAAGCAGATTCCACTAATTTACAAAGCTACAGTTTAGATACACAGGAAACTAAACTGCTATCTTCTTGTGATTTAATTTATAGCATTGCTTAATATAGTAATAATCATACCAAAGCAAAGTAAAGATCTGTCACAATCAAAAATAATTTTTACTTTTTTACTTTCTTTTATTACTCTGTGAGGCCCTTACTTTGATTGTAAATGTGATTTATGTTTTATGTTCCATAATTTCTTGAAGAGAGGAAAAATACTGGTGGCACACATCTTTCTCTGTTTCCTGTCTAAAAATCATCAGCCTAATGTTGTTGTCATTTGGATTTCACTGCACTTTCGCTCTGATTCAGTTACTATGGCAACTGACCCTGAAAACTTACCTTGGTCGGGTCAGAGTTTAGAGTCAACTAAGTTCAAACATTGAGTCTTCTTGAATCAAACACCAGGAAGCAGCGTAAATTATCGAAAGTTAGCACCAATATTTGGCCCGGATGGTGACATCAACAATGGCTTTTTGTTATTATTTTGTTTTTTTTTAGACTAAAAGAGGATCACTGATTTACTATATCCATTTTTTCCTCCTCCTAAGGTTATTTTGTTTTGAGGAAATTGATAAACTTGCTGTCTGTCCCTCATTGTTTTAGGGAGGATCATTAAATTATCAATTTTCTGTCCTCCTGAACTCCTATCATGGGTAAAGTATTATATTTTTTATGTTTCATTCATTGTCTGACCTGCTTAGCATATACATGATGTGTGAGTCCAAAACGGACTCTTTCCTCACGCAATTAATAGTTTTTTTTTGTAATTTCCAACAAAGCGGATGTGTTTTACTTAGTATCCGTGTCTCTCTTCCTGTCAGACCCATGAAATGGCCACTAAATTGCAACATAGTCCAACTAAGCTGGGCCTGGGGACTAAGTCAGACCTACAAGAGCCCCCATGCGTAATATCAGGCCAGTGCGATCATCCCCATCGACTTTCAATGAGTGCTGAACACCACAATCTCATCAACATTATTGCCTGTCGTATCGGACGCAAATTCGGATTCTGTGTCTTCAGGGTTTAAATTGACCTTCAGTCTTTCACAGAACAGCTTAAGTCATCTACTACCTGTTCCTGGGGCATCCTCCTTGGGGCTGTGCTTCTTCAGCAGTAGTGCAAAGTCGAGCCATCACCTGTCAATCTTAGAAGCTACTCACAAAATAACCAGCATTGCAAAGAATCAGGGGAATACAAAGTGACAGGCAATTGACTAATAAGCTATGCAATGTTTCAACAGTTTAAAAAATAAAGTATTTTTAATTTATTGCTCACTGGACTCTTCATACTTAAAACAGAAATTAAACCCATTAATTTGGGTTATTCCCTTATCGCACATAAAAAAAAGTTTTCTTTTATCTGCTATTTCTTTAAGTTATGCACCCTGTGAAACAGTTTTAATAGTTTTCAAGTAAAGGAAACCTGTAATGTCTGCAGAGAAGGACCCATGAACTCAATGGGCAGTGGGCAGACTACTTACAAAAGCACAGCTTCATGAGAACTCATTTTCCATTGCCCTCCATGAGACCACTGCACTATCACAGCAGGAGGCGCTGCAGCAGCCCGAGAAAGTTCTGCAAAAGTAGAGCTTCAAAAGCATCAGCTTCTATCTAATGGTGTTTAAAGTTTGCTGCTTACTGTGCCAGCATCAATATGCATGACTGACACTGATGTATCGGGCAGCATGATTACGCTGGAACATACCCCCCCATTCAGATGTTGCCGAGCACTCAACAACCTGTGAATCACTGCATTGTGTTTTCAATGCGACATTAACTCTGTAGCAACAGAAAACCCTCAACCAGCTTAAGGAGCTGTCAGTTTCATTGATGTATCAAATGCTGGAGTTTTATTTCATACATCAAAGGCAAAATCAAGCACAATTTTGTTTGACATAGATAAAATATAAATGAAGGAGGTGGCTACAAGGAACCACACATCAGAGCAGGATGGAATAACACACATACAAAAATAAACTAACAAACAGGGCAACACCTAAAAACCAATTGGATCATCTATTGCATGCAAATGTATAATATTGATCAAGCTACAGTAATCGAAAGTGATGTTTTTTCGTTGGTTCTTGATTCTCTCTGAAAAACTAAGCACCATATCAGCAGGTTATATTAAAATGCCCTGTGGCACAGCTGGACATGGCTTTGCATATGATAATGGGTCTGGGATCTTTAAACAGCAACACCAAGAACAGAAATGAGAAAAATAAGAGAAAACAGCAAGTTAGTTTTCCCATTAGTTTTAGAAAATATTACATAAATGTTTACTGCTAATAAACAGTTTGCTGCAGTAGTGCCTCAATAATTTAGTAAAGTTGGTACAAAGTTCTTCTTTTCTGTTGGAGAATGATTTGGAGTCATTAGTCACCATTTTTTTATTATGTCTTTTTTATTTTTGTTAAAAGCTTCAAATATAAACATTAAGGATACATTTTTTTTTATTGAAAAAGCTTAAGTCAGGGATTTTCCTGGTATTTTAGGGTCACTGTGCAGCATATTTTAGATTTCCCCACCAATAAACCATCAATTTAATCTAAAAGGAAGAAACTGAGAATCCTCTATGACGGAGGGATTAAAGGTCTGCAGGTGAAGAACATTGACTGAAGCAGAATCATGTTCTATAATTAAGTAAAACCCTTTAATATTTTAGTTTTCAAACAACTTCTTTGTAAGCCAACAAGTTAAGTGTTCGGAGTATATAATGTGATATTATTTAAAAGCATCTGTAACTTTAAAAATCAAGGACGGCAATGACTTGAACTGTTTTGTCCTGTTTCAACCAAAAACATCTATTTCATTCTATATGAAAGACCAGATAGTGCATAACTGTGACTTCAATAGTAAAGGATAAAAGTATTGAACATTTATTTGTATTATTTCAAATCTGACAAGTGATTCAAGCACTGGTTTGTAAATCCCATGTTGAATCCTTAAAGTACCACCTTATGTTGTTTTTTCAGTCAATAGTTACACTAACTATTAGAGAACGATGTCAGTGCATATTACAAATATACTTTGCTATACTGTAGCTGAATCTTATTTACTATTTATCTATCAGTTGAACAATCACCCATTTTAAATCTTTTGCAGCCTTTTTTAGCTCCAACATTTTCACCATGTCCACGTTCCTTATTTGAGCCAGTTTGTTTCAGCTTTGCCTTTCTTATCAATACTGCAATACGGCTCCTCTTCCCTCCTTAAAAGACATTTCATCCCAGCGCTGCGATGAAATGTCTTGCCACCTGGATATTCTAGTCTGATTTGGCGATTATGTGCTTAAATACTGTATACACTGTATATGGTTAGATGCTGTTTTGTTTTTGACAGCCATCTTAGATTTAGTCTTAGTTCTCAAATTCAGGATGAAAACTATTAGTTTTAGCCACATTTTAGCTATTACTATGTGTGATAATTTTAGTCGGTTTTAGTCAACTAAAACTCAAAAAGGTTTTAGTCTAGTTTTATGTTCCAATTCATAAAACAAGTAACCTTTACAATTTAAAATAACAACCAGATTCTTTACCAGACTGACAGCTCTTGCTTAGACACTACAATAGCTGGGTATAAAATGCTGCCATGCAGTTCATCATTCCTGTTAGGCAGAAAACTTTGATTTATAGATTTCAAATAAACTTTTTTATGAATTAATGCCCTATTTCATACAAAAGTGTGTCACTAAAGCTATATAAATAGCAGATCTAGTTCAACACGTCATATTGGTTAATATAGCAGACAAACAAGCTAACAAAACTTAAAATAAAGGAATGGTTTTAGACAGACTATACAGTACAATATTTCCATTCAAAAGCAAACAATTGTTGATCTACTAGGAATTATGCATTACACACAGAAAAATCAGTCATTATTACTCCAAAAATTACAAACATTCTTCTTTCCACTTTGGCAACCCTTGGTTACTGCTGCTCAGGGCTCAAAGTAGATTTAAAGCTACAGTGTGTAATAATTACAGGGATATACAGTCAGAAATGTAATATATTATACATAACTATGTTATTTATCATCATCTACGAG
>NW_015150662.1:811607-820422 GCF_000732505.1 Cyprinodon variegatus
TCGCTAAAAATTACACACTGTAGCTTTAAATTCATAGGAGTCTGACATTAAAATAAAAAAATACACAGAGAAACTACGTAATAGCCTTATAATACCATGGGAATCTGGAACAAAATTTCAATACGTTAACTAAAATTTTGAAATATTCAAATTGATAGAAAAAAGAACTACGAGAGAGAAATATCCAAAGATCTATGTACCCTTTCACCTGGGTCTTTGTCCAAAAATAAACAGAATGCAATTAAATATATTTGCATTGGATATAATTCAGGGATTCCTTTTGGTTGAAATTAAAAACGTTTTTGCATCACCGCTTGTGATCTGGAAGAAAAATCCTGATAGTTAGACAAAAGGATACTGTATTTTAGTCTTGGCAGAGGATGATCAGCATATATTTTATTAAGTAGCGAGAGTACTGTAGGAAGAGCCAGACTGCTGAGAGTGAACCATCTGTGTGAAGTGTAAAGTGCAGATTCATGCAAAGACGCATTTCTGCAGAAGTGCAGCTAGAAGAGCTGAGTTTTTCAGATTTAAGCACAGTACCGGACAATTCCGGCTTATTTTCACCCCTTCCACTGCTGCCATGATCCATCTGTGGTCATGCAAAATGTGCACCACTGCACGCCAGTTCCCATTTAACTGATTCATCGATTAAAGCAAAAGCGTTGTTATTTTTTTACAAGGAAAAGTTTGGTTTGATATCTTTCCCTCTAAAAATTAAATAAACATTTAAACAAACTCTCCTTGAATTTAGTTGAGCGACCCGTAGTTGAGAACAAAATTTGATTGATAATCTAAATCACTTAAACTGACAGAAGCAAATCAAAATTGTGGCCCTTCTGGTATATTTGTGCACAATTCAGAATAAAGAATCACTGGGAGAGGTATAGGCACAAATATTTTAATTTATGGTGAAAACACAATGAAGGACTGAGGGGAGAAGATTATTGGTTATACTTGTCTGTAGTGATAATATCAGAATAGAGATAATTCCTCCCAATTTAATTTTTAACAGCCTCAGAGCAAAGATGGGTGGATAAGAGTTGGGAATTTGCTGTGTGTGTGTGAAGCTGCCATCTACTGAGATCAATTTTGATGCTAAATAAAGTGACAGGAACAGCGGCGCTCCCTCATCCAGATCAGTTGTGGCTGATAGAGAGGATCCTGCTGAGATGGGTAACAAGGTAAATGAATTGCAGTTTATTAACAGCTCCTTCTCACACTTCATCTGAGCTGTGAATGTTCCTTCAAACTTGTCGGTAACAGAAATGGCATAACTCCTCAGCAGCAACGTGTCCTTCAAGTTTCAAGTGTTCAGCCTGAATATTATAAACATTCTCCTCTCAGCCACGCTGATAATCTGAACCAGCGGTGCACTGTACATGAGGAGGAGGAGGGCTGGTTGCTAGGTTGCATATTCCTTCACTTGCAAAGCTCTTTGATGCGCTGATATGTTGCTGTGTGCTTTCAGAGACATGTGCCCACTCACAAGGCTGAGGTCGGGAACCACTGCATACAAAGAAGATGATTGTGAACACAGATTGCAGCGTGTAGTCATGTTTTTCTTCAAATCAGCCCAACAACAGGAAGCAAATATCAAGGCAGCCTCTCCGATGGACAGCTAGACAGCAGCCGTCTAACCAAACTAACAAGGTGAGCAGACACTGGGAGCTGTTGAGGCGGACGTCCGTGCTTCTCCAGGAGGAACGGACAACAACTAGGCTGCCTCTGCTAATAAGGTGTCAGAACAACTCTGCCCCTCGCTGGGAGAACAAGCATACAGCTCACACTCAGGACCTCTGCAAGGTCCACAGCAGGCAGGGGTTTCACACAAGATAAGAGGACAGGTTGGACAAAACAAGAGTATTATATTCAAATCAAAGCTACAGCACTGTGGGTTAATTTACCTGAAAAAGGGAAGAACTTGACATAGAGCTCAAGTTCAACCACAAGGTAGTCAAGCATAAACACAGCTTAGACTATTACAGTGTTTGATCTTTCATAGAAAGACAAAATGTGGTCAATAGGTAGCGATGCATCAGAAGCCAAAATTTGTGGATTACTGGAATATAACATTTTCACCTTGATTGGCCGCGAAAAGTAACTAGCAAGACAGAAACTCAATAATCCATTTTTTTCCAATTAGTGCACTAATAATATCAATTGCAGTTTTCCATGCAGACGCTCTTATAGAATTAAATCAGACTCAGAGGTTCCTGTTTTCACTTTAGTGAAACATTTAGCATTAAGTCAGAGGTAAAAGCATGGGAGAACATAAAGAGTTTTTTTCCTTATATATATCAGGAAGTGCCTAAGCTACAATACTTTCAGCAGATTGCAGGAAGCAAAATGGAGCAAAGTTTTATCCTTTAGTTTCTAACTGGAGTTGGATATAGAAATGTTGAAAAGCATTTGAAGACCAAATGGTTGAAGTAAGGATAGAGTTCTGTTTTCATAATACATTAACACACAATAAAAGTACTTATCACTGACAAAAAAATGCTAACGACAGTGTTACAAATAAAGCCCATGAATAGTATAGTGGTTTAATAATATCATTAAAATTTACAGATCATATATGAAACCTAAAATTTTGATCATTGATTCTCTTGCTCCAAAAAGAGGGAAAAGAATCAGTTTGAAAGTTGTGCTTTTAGTTTATAAAATGTGTACAAGGAGCACTTAGTTATTCAGACACGTATTTTTCCATTTGCTTTGTGCTTCTTTGATAATTAATAACTGAGAATCTTTTGTGGCGTTTGTACAGTTAAGGTTAGATTTAAATCATTTTAGAAACCAGTGAAGATGGAAAAAATGTGCAATAGGCGAAGTTGTTTAAAACTCATATTTGCTTTTTATTGTGCTTTAATTTGAACATATTTTTGTTCAGAATCTGAACCTTTTATTTTTGTGAAAAGGGATTATGCAAGAAATGATTCACCCATCATGAACAAAAGGAATCAATCGATGAGCAGCATTAAGATTTTAGCTGCCGATAAGCAAACCTGGCCAGCGCAGTGACATCTTCACAGATAAAGTGAGTCAAGCTTTGTCTATTTGCACGTTGAAATTAAAGATCTAAAGACAATAAGGCCTTTATAGGATGAACCAGGCTTAGTGACTATCTTTGTTTTATTTGTCTCTGCTGCTGTGCTGAGGCTTATTTTGCTGCCTGCATTCTAATGAGACTGAAAGCGAGCAGGGGAGGGAGAGCAGGGGGAGTAGGAGGAAGGATTGTGTAACTCAGAGTTATATAACACAATATGCATGGCCTTCTCTCTCTCTGTCTCCAAGCTCCTCAAACAGGGAAACACAGAGTGCAGCAAGCAGCAGGAGAGCGTGGAGGGCTTAAAAGGGTGCTTGTGTTAATGAGGGCACTGTGTAGAGATGTGCGCCTCGCTAAATAAAATCATACCTCATTACAGCTGGGCTCCTAATAACGACGGTGATGAGAGTAAGTTGTTTAGAAGGTGGGGAGACGTGAAGGTTGAGAGTTTAGATGAAAACCCAGCCATCAGGTGATGTCTGCTTTCACCCTGATGTTCCAATCTGGATGGTTTGTACCGTCAAGCATTTCCTGGACATTATTCTGTGGACAGCTCAGCCTTGGCAGCTTGATTAAATCGGAACGTCGGTGTTATCTGATGAGTCAAAAAAACAAGCCTACATATTCCTTTAATCACTCTTTTCTTTTGTTATTAATTTCTACAAACTTTCAAATTTGCATGTGCTCTAATCTTTTATTGTGAAAAAAATGCGGCTGTAAAAAAAAATTAATTCAATAAGCAATCAATACTTTTATTTAGCTTGTTTACAAAATACAAAACTACAAGCTTCATACAAAGAAATAATGAAAAACAAATGCTTTTATAAAATGCTGGGATTTATATTGCTCCATCACAGCAGCATTTACATACAGATGCTCAAGAATAGTTGACTTTTACGCAGAAAGTCTCCTCGGTTTTCTCCTCCAAGTTATTGACGTAAACCAGGATCTCCGCCGAGCCTGGACTCTGGGTGGGAGCAAACCGTAAACCGATGGGGTAACTTTCTCCTCCTCCAACCTGGACACAGTAAAAATAGCAAACATATCCTCTTCACCGTTCCAATAAAAGCTTAGTATTAATACTTTTTTACATGTATTCAATATGCAAAAAGGGTTGTACAAAACGACAACTGCATGTTGGATAAAACATTATTTACTGCACTTTACAGCTACTTTTAAATATGCCAAATAGTCCTTATTTTTTATTAACTTATCAATAGACTTACAGATAATATGACTACAACCTTACATCCAGTTAGTCATCAACCCTATAAACATTTTTCTTATATTTATATTTATTTTTGGAATTGCTTTTACTGGTTATTGTTTAAGAACAACACAGAAACCACAGAGGCTCAATCCCGGCACATCAACACAGACTTAAAGGCTGTTACAAAATAAAACAACAGAAACCCTCTGTTCAAAAACAAGCATGAAAGAGTCACGGCCGACTCCAGAGACATACTTATAATCTTCTTTTAGTGTCAAAGGAAAACCTTGACCAATTCAGCAATAACTGTTTGTAGAAGTTGATGCTTTAAATCCCAAACTACTGAGAGGGCAACAGATAGAAAAACATGGAAAGTGCCGTTGAATTCTTCATTATAATTAAGCAGTACAGAGGATTGAAATAGGTGGTCGGTTTAGCGCAATAGGAATCATCTGTCAAGCACGGTGGTGGCATCACTATGCTGAGGTTTTGTTTTGCTGTTGGTACTGGTGTTAATAAACTTATATACAGTACGGCTTATATTGACAAAGAAAATATCTTCTGTTGCTCAGAGTAACTGGAATATTGAAATGGGTGTTTTAACAAGACTCTGAATAACGGATACAGCAGAACATAGAGCTTCTAGAACAGCCCTACTAGAACCCTACAGAGGATGTTTGGGAAATCTGGGTTCACATTATGAAACCAAACAATTTCCATAAATGATGCAGTATCTGCCTTAAAGAGAAAGGCTGGTTTCTAGCCAGAATCAAACCAGAAAAAAAGCCACAATTTATTAAACCATGTGAAAAACAATCACTATGAGAGAAAAAAAAGAAAAATCATTTCAAGTCAATGTATACAATTCCAGCATTAATATGATGTCAACTTCAGACACAACAATGTAAGATTTTGATTGCTTAAGGCACACTGTGAACTTTGTGACCTAAAGAATCGACGCATATCAGTTACTTTAAATGATTCCTCAGGCCAAAATACAGCGCTTGACACCATCAATGCTACGAGAGGGGCTCCCCTCTTAATTTACCACCTATGTAACTTGGGAGATGATGTACCGTCACTGGCCAGGTCATGTGACCTGGACGAACGTACCGTTTTATGGCCGCAGGCTTTTATAAAGTCATAGAGCTTAGGCTTTTGCTCTACTATATTTCCACCTGCTCGACTACTGGTCATCGCTGACGCAAGGAAAACAGGCTTAAAAGAGAACACGTGAAAGGGGTCGTACGTGAGGAAAAACAAAAGTCTATCTTGTAAAGGAGTTAGTTCGTTGGTGTAGGCTGAAAGAAGAAGCCGAATGCAAAACCAATTCTCTTTCTTCAGCTTTATTATTACACTGGGATGTTAACAATTGGTTGAGCAGCCCGGTCCAGCTTGCCCCGGCGGTGCTCTCTGGAAAGCAGTAGCGTTTGCTTGTAGTATACCGTCGTTTGTTTTTAAATATTTTCTATGTTTAGTAGAAGCAAAATACGATCAGAGAAAGCTAGCAGACTACAAAAAAAACTAACAACCCCACAGCCTGGATGTGTAAATCTCAGGCATTCTGTGCAAAAGACTGATTCCTACTTTTCATGAAACAAAACCAATAGAACATGGTAGTGATCATTTTTAAGCCCATGATACTGCTTTGTTGATTTTTTATTTATTTTTTTTTGTCATTGGCGGAGCGGCTGTTTTTACATGTATAGAGCTAGCAGGCGTGGCTAAAGTTGGTCCTCGAGGGCTGCTGTCCTGCAGGATTTTGAATTTTCTCTGCTTCAGCACAGCTGATTTTGATTTTGCAGTTCAGCAAAAGCCTGTTAATCAGCAATCATTAAAGTCTGCTGTGCAAGAAACCTCTAAAGGCACAAAAGGCATGGCCGGTATAGATACCAGATCTGCTCGGGGCCCTGCCCCTTCTCATGACGTAATCATATGGCAACTCCACTTGGACAAACTGTATTGCACCCGTTTCTTAAGAATCAGATCTCTTACGGAGTCTAAACATATTATTACCCATATTTGCTATTATTTTACATTTCATCGGCTATCTAAATTAGCCGAAAGTAGAAAATAATCCTTCTCAGTCTTGAAGGCAAGTAGGCTACTGCATTCTAAGACAGACTGAGCTCTGCCATTTAACAAGGTGTAACAAAAAGTCTCAATTTATTTTTATTCTTTTTATTAGGATCTATGGGCAGGGAAGGACAAATAGAACATTGTGAAAATGACTTTTGTAGAGATTTTAGACAAAGGAAACAACATTTATTCTACTTGTACAAAACGAACGGTTGTTGTTGACACCCTTTATATCATGGTCTTGCAGTTACTTTGTTCACCTTAAACATATTTTGTCAGTTTTGCTGTCCATCAGGTAAAACTTCATCAGTCTTTAGATACAGCAACGGGTAGATCTGGTACCTACACCAGATGACCGTGTCTTTACTTTTGCAACAGCGCTGTGACACTAGCGCCCCTAGTTGCCAAGAGTTACACAGTGTGCCTTTAAGTAAGAAAAAGAACGATTTTTTTTTTTTAGGAACATGTATTTGTATTTGTTTGATTTATGAGCTTTTTTTGTAATTACAAGGCATTTTAGATGGTTACAAACATCTTTTTCTTTCTTTTGTATTATTACAGAGGTGTTTTTACTTTATTTCTGTGTGGTCTAATGACTCAAGTTTTGAGTCCTTAGCTGTGAATTCATTCATGCTGGGGGAAAAAACCAAGACAAAAGGCACAAACTGGTCAGAATGAAAAGGTTGTATATCATGTAATAAAATGAGACTTTCTGTTTGACTGATACAGTCACACCTAACAGCTCTCAGATGCAGCTCAGCCCTCCTGACATTTACATAGATCTCAGCTAGTGCTTCTGTACAGTCATTACATCATCAGTCATTATAGCCATTATTTTCGGTTAAAACTAGAAAATATGTTTTGAGTTAGAAACAAACAGCTTAACTGTTTTCCTGTAAGCAAAGAAATGCCCCTACCTATTTTCAAATGCCATCTCTGAAAGGAGAAACAAAATAGTCTTTCTCATTCGTTATAACTTCCTGATATGGTTCTCCTTCTCACCCTTTTTCTATAAATTACCAGTTTCTTCAGGAAGCCTGCAATTTTCATTATTCTCTCTAATTAAAGGGAGAAAGTGCTGATGTTTTTGTTGTCAAGGCTTACAGCCTCCAAGGCAATAATTTGATGGTTTTGTTTGTATTCTCTTGGTATTTTTATCAGACATTATCTGTTTTTTTTCAGTAACCGCATAAAATAAATAATCCAGTTGTGAACAATTTAGAGATTTTTTTCCCCCCGAAAACCTTCCAGTATCATTTATTGACTTATTTTTTTCTGAAGTTGTTCTGATACTGGGAAGACAGTAACATCAGAAGGAGATTTTCTTCTTTGTTTAATGCAACAGGGACAGCAGATCCTTTATGAGATACCTGGAGATTTAGAGGCAAGGAGGGAAAAACAGAGGCAGCTTCCCACTCTGCCCACCTCATTTATAATGATGCACCATCTTCAGGCCAAACACAGCAAGACTCCTTAAATGTTTATGTGCCAACTGGCTCCTATTGCGTCTCACATATTGCATTTGTCTTGCTTCTTTACTATTCTGTCACACCAAAGTAAATGAAAAGGAAATGACGGCAGCAAGTAAAATGTTTATTTCAATAAGGGAATGAATCAGCAGGAGAAGCTGCAGCTGACCACAGGACAACAGAGCATCATAAAGACCTGCTTCATAATATTTCTCTCAATCTTGTCGGAAAAACAAACAAGCAAACTACTTGTCAAGGCTGAGGACTGAACAATGAATGTTTCAAAATCAATCCATTATTATTTAGTACCAAAACTTATACATATATGCAGCAAATGTTATTGGTATAACTGAAAAAATGTAAAATAGTGATTAAAATAAGTTAGTTTTGATACCGTAACATCATTTATTGGAGAAAAAACTTTGAGTTCACTAATGGAAAGATGGTTGTTGCTTATTAAAGGAAATTTCTAGTGGACTCCGTAATGGTATCCCTACCCATATCCAAAATTTTTTAGACTTTTAGACTTTAGACAGATTTTATTTGTCATTTTGTTAACACAAGTGTAAAACAAAAAGAAAATACAGCATCTCTTTACAACATACTTTACATTTGAAGTAGATCAATACCCAGAAACTTTTAGATATTCCTTGTTTCTATGGGGTATAATTTAATGTGACACACAGGCCAATTTTCTGACCCACCCTATCTTATATAAAAATTAACATAACAGATCACTCAAGCAACAAACATATATGAGGTGATATCTGTGAACAATTTAAAAATAGCACCAAAAAAGAGAAGCTCACTCTAACATATACATATCAAAACTAAAATAATGTAAAATCCAGACAAAAATCAAAGGTGTTCCTGGAATAATGCACAGAGAGAAGGAACGCACGGGAACTAAAAGGAAGACTGCAAGAGATGGTTATAGAACGGGTCACCTTTGTTAAGAACCGACAGGGAGCGGACAATATTCGGAGGTTGTTTCATGTTATAGATGTTGCT
>NW_015150662.1:824212-863809 GCF_000732505.1 Cyprinodon variegatus
TCAGGCATTGATGCGATTAATCGCGATTAAAAAATTTAATCGATTGACAGCACTAAAATAGACGTGATACAGCATCAGTGGTGTTGAGGGAGAGAAGGATCATAATACTGCACAAGTAGCAATTGCTGGCTAAAGCTCCAATAAAGCATCACTTTTAGCTTCTCTGCAGCTCAGTCTTTGTTGCATTTAATATCAATAAAGAATTTGTCACAAACTTAATAGCTATTCTACATCGACTTCTGCTGGAACAAGGATTGATGTTTCACTTTTAGGAGTTCATGTCATGGACCGTCAACAATGCTGAAATTATTCCCAGCATGTTAACAAGATTAATCCTTTAATCTAGAGAAACTATCTGTGGAAGGCAGCTGATGAGCTTTGGTCAAGGCTTTAATCAAACTATTGATTCCAGTGTTAATGAAGCGCAGAGAAGTGTAATGCCTCCCGTCTTATCTCACCTGGAACTTATCCTCTCTGAACTGGAGCAGGTCGGGATGGTCGGAGCGGAGCAGAAATGTCCGTGTGCTGGTGTAAGGGTTGGTGTAAGTGATTTTTTTGGAGCTGCCACGCCCATTACCAACTGGAACGGACACTTCGAATGCCTGCAAACACCCACGCACACAAACAGTTTATGTCACACTCGCTGGTCACTAAATTTCATAGTGAAACATGGTTGCAGTATAGAATCGCATCGAGATTAAAAACAAAGAGCAGTAGTCCCTGTTGTTTGGATTATTCAAAATATATAAGAAAATATTACATTCCTAATTAAACATTTTAGATTCATAAGAAGGAGCTGTAGAAACAACACCAACCACGTTTCACATCCTGTCTCATGGGAGATGGAAAAAAAGGCAAATATTTATTCTAAAATCAGCAGAGAAACAAACAAGAATCTGGAGCAGGAAGTCTGTAAAATCAGTCATATCAGTCTCTGCAGGTGAGAATGTTTAAATATGTACAGGTATAGCTAATAAATTGATATTAATAAAAAAATAAAGAAATAAATTATTTTTTTCTCACTCATTTGATAAATATAAACTCTTACATTATGTCTTAATGTAATATCAATTACAAATAGTACAATATTTAAAGACTAACTCTTCATTCCTATATTCTGAACTGAATCATTTCTAAAGGTGAACCTTTAAATAGACCCTCAATGTGGGTCATTAGGATAAAATATATTTTTATTGAAATCTAAGATGTTCAAGGACCAGAGGGAAGTTACAACAGTCAAGGATGATTTGAAGTCCCATGTTAGTTCCTGGAGTTGATGCATTGTGTCTTTTAAAATCCACAGTCAAAGCAGCCATATCTGATTAAGCTTTATTGGTCTATAAAGATTATAACGACTCTGACTTTATTTTGCAGCAGGACTCTGCTCTAACTGGAATCACACTAATAAATGCTGGTTTGATGACCATGACCGTACTGTGCCTTTCCAGAACCAAAATCAATAGAATATTGTGAAGGGGAACAAAAACACCAAAACGAACAATTCAGATGAACTCATAGCTGCCATTAAATCAGCAGAGGCCTCCATTACTCCACAGCAGAACCAGGGTAATTACCTCTATGCCATATTGATGCATTAAGTCATGGGGAAAAAAAGCCAACAAACATTTGAGACAATAGAAATGGACACAGTTTTCAGAAAAAAAAAATTCTGTTTATAAATGTGCAAGAAATAGAATTTTGGTTTTTCATTTACCGGCCATTATCCTGAAAAAAAAAAAAAAGGGGCCATCACATGTGAATGAGCCAGTGCAAATAATTTTAGGGTGATCCCTTTTGCTTTTAAGCCCCCAAAAAGCTCCAAATTTGTGATAAAAATTCATTTAAAAAAATCCCAGTTGGATATAATTTTTTCATATATATTTTACTTTTTAAGCAGTTCTGTAAAAAGGCCAAATTATACTCTATTAAACGGTATTACTATTGAATGAGTGTTTGACCCATATATGAAATATCCTTTGTTCGAGCCTAAGGTGCTAAGAAGTGCTCAGAAAGTGAAATTCGATAAGGAAGATGGTGCAAAATGTAGTAATGACTTGGATGAGAAATGTATAATCTGTTGATTTTTCATTATCTATGGCCAATAGTCTGCAAACTGATGATTGATGTATATATATATATACATATATATATATATATATATATATATATATATATATATATATATATATATATACACATTAGAATTCAAAACAGCTAACACACCAAAGGGTTTATTTACACTAAAACTTGATATTCAAAAATGATAATTTTGTTCAAATTTAATCATAAGAAGTATGGCAGCTTAGTCAGATATATCTTATCTAGTTTGAGATGAGAGCTTGTCGTTATGTCAGACGAGGCGAAGCCCAAAACTGAGGAGGAGCCAAAATAGGTGGAAAACCAAATATTTTCAACTAAATAATTTGGGGGTTTTTTTGGCCACTTTATTTAACTTGCCTGTCCCCATTAAAATAAGCATAGCCTCCATATCAAATAAGATTTATTTTCTTATGGATTACATTTTGAACCAAAAATAAGTTCAGATTGCACCACAGAACAAACAATATCAGCTGTTGAAGCCGGAGCCACCAGTCAAAAGAGAAGGGGGAGCAAAGCTGGTAAATATCTAAACAGTCCCAATAAAGCAAACAGATGAGCGGTCTGGGAGGGTTTGGGGTTAGGGCTACAAACTTCAAAATTTCAACATTAAGCCTTTCCTTTAAAGTTAACCTCTTAACATCCACCTCATTTTGGGTAATCCTCACCTATTTTGCATACCAAATGCAAAAGGAAATAACTTAGGAACTGCAAAATTGGGTGAGTGAAACACAGACCAAGCTGCATCAGTTAAAACATGACTCAAAGTTAATAAGTAAAATTAACCACAACTATGTTTAAATCTGTGTTTAAGTGTCAGAGAGACAGAACCTTCCTCATTTCTAGAATTTACTTAAGATGTTTTATTTAACATTTGTTGGAGGTTATTTCATGGGATATGTTCTGTAGTATTTATTATACATGTAGTTAAACTGCATCATCCAACATATTTAACAATGTCCGAGTCATTTCTTAAAACTTGTAAATGTAAAAAAAAAAGCCAACATATGATTTAGTTTCTAAAAGTCGAGAGAAATGGCCTCCTACCTTTGACAGTACAGGACGGTGGACATTGAGACACAGCAGCCAGGCAGCAACCAGCCGCTGCTGCTCCATGTCTACAGCGTTCACATACAGGAAGCGGCTGCCGGCCTGCCATGGTTGGACACTTAGTTGGAGCTCCTGCACAGCTGCAGGAGGCAAAACAAACACACCGGCTGGGTCCACCTACAAAAGAGGTAAGGGCGGTAAAGGTTGATTGGATCTGGCAGCAAGGTGATAAGATGCTGTTGATTAGGTTATGAGAATGGGGATGACACAATAAAGGTAAGCAGAGCCATTGAACAAGTGACAGAAAGAGTGTGACACAACAGAAAAAAGGGGTTAGAAAGAGACAGGGCTAATAAGACAGGGAGTTTAAGAGTCAGAGGGAAATAAAGAAGGTGCCCAGCCTATTGAAAGAAGGGGAGAGAAAAGTAAGATGTGGAAAAAGCAAAGTGAAGGGAACAGACAATGAAACGAGAGAAAGCAGAGGCGGAAAAGTGACATACACAAGGATGTGAGATTGAGCTTTACTGTGCGGCTCTTTTTCAATCTGCTCAGAGAAAAGCAAAGCTATTCTCTGAAGCTGAGCTTTATCCTGTTTTGTAAGACTCCTTCAGTGCATTCCACAGTCAGCCAAACCTGCTGAGAGCCAGATCAAAGCTGCCACTGATGCATACGGTGAACTCTTTGAAAAATACATCTGTCACTTTCTCAGGCGGTACCCTATTTCTACAGGGTAAACATGTTTAGGTCGTACAGTGAGCACGCAGGGAAAACTGTGACAGTCCATCATCCCCTTCTTTGAATATGGGTGAGCATTATGAAATAACTCTGAGTGAGAAGCCCTGTCTGTTTCCTGTAGTTCTCAGATACAAATAAGAAGTGATCTGAAAAAAATAAAGGGCTATATGCTGTGCATGGAGCACATTTCCCTGTATTCAGATAACCGTGGCTAATTTTTTTGTGGTGGAACATGATCTAACATCATCGCAAAAGGCAGACAACCCTAAATTGAAATGACATTAAAAAAGACACATGCTGTCAGAACACACTTTATTCTTGATAATGACTTGAATAAGAACCTGGGGGTTATTGCGAAGGAGAATGCTGTTATCCCCCTGCTTCATGCTGCTACGAGCTGCTGGAAGGACAATTAGCAGAAAATCATTTCTGGATGTGTACTTGGAAAAATCTTTCATTTTGAAAGAAGATAGTAAAGCTTTGAGCTTTTTATTTGAATATCAAGGCTCGAGTTGTTTGGTTTCAGCTAGCTTTGCCCAATTAACTTAAAAGTACAAAACAGTCAGAAAAATTCAGACTCATTGAAATTTTTTTTACATGTTTTTGTTTTTCTTTGACAATACACCCAAGCACAAATGCATACAAAATATCTTGACAGAGTTGCTTAAATGATCAGGTGGCAGAAAGGACTCAATGCTTTGTTTTCCAAGTTCAAATATCATATTTTCTATAATTAAAATTCCTTAAATTCCACTACCTTAACTGGATCTGTACTGCCCTTGAAACAAAGAATTAAAAACTACTTAGTGGAACTAATAAATGTAGGCATTCTGTTTAGTTTTAGGTGGCTGAGTTTCTGCTTTTCATAAGAACTGCAGAATGGAGCAGAGACATTGCAGTTCTTACTCACATTAACCAAATTGAAAGACTTGGATTTAAAAATGTGTAGATATGCTGTTTTCCAAGTTTTGGAATAAACAGTAATGTGAAAAGTTGATCCATTATGTTACAGTGGTGCAAACCTGGAAACAAATGTGTAGTTAAAGAAAAAGACCATTAACTAAGCATCAGATATTACATATACAAGGCTATGGACTGTTAAAAACCGTTAATATCTTATATAGAAACATATTTTTCTGTAGCTGAGCGAGGAGTCTGAAGCTAAGAGCAGGTTCTAGCTGAACCAAGAAGACCAAAGTTTTGAAGAAAACTCTAACGTGGAGAACATCATGGCAGTTTATGGGAATAATGTCCTATGAATTTTTAAATCGTTGTCACAAATTTTTAGAAGCCAGCAAGGAGGAAGATCGGCAGAAAAAAAAAAAACATGTATAAGGAGATACGGAAAAGTTTATTAAAGTAAAAAAATAAGAAAATATTGTTCACTTAAATTTTCAAATGCTCTACATTTTTTTGTTCTTAAGGACGTGTTTCAGTTATAATTTTAGTATTATCTGGGGGGGTGCTTGTTTTAGACAATAGATATCAGCTTTGGTCCCAGACCTTCTCAGACTAGCTATAAGCTTTAGCCTTAGGAAACAATTTATGTACGTTTATAATAAAGAAGCCAGAATTACTCTTATCTACAGCAGATACAGAACATCATTATGATTTAACTTTGTGTGATTGAATTATATTTAATCCCATTTAATTATTTGTCCCAAAAGGGCCCTTCAATGACACGGTGAGGAAAGCACATTCTAGAAACATAAAAAAGGGTAAAAATGTTACACATTTTTCTATTTTGCTAAACAATTGTTTACTAAATATGTTCAGATGAGCAGTTTAAGAAGTTATAAATAAAATATTTTTAGTCTAAGGTCTACAATGGATAACGGTTTCTGACAGAGGGTTCTCAGTGGTCACTCAGTTTCAAAATATTTAATTAAATTAACTACTTTGCTTTGTTTTGTCCAATCAAATGCCATAAAACAGAGGAAAAAATAACACTTCCCCAATTTGGAAATTCTATTTCTAGAGTGAATAGGAGCCATAAATATATATATATTTGGAATGTGGCCGAGCTAATTCATCCAGAAGGTCTCATCATAAACCATAACTGTAAATTAGAGCTGACATATAAGACGGATTTGACAGGTAGCTTAAACATGTCAAAGGCAACAAATTAAGCTCCAAGTATCATACAGATGCCAACAATAAGCAACATGATCATCCATGTATATAACTGCTGCCGTCTAAGGTAGCAGTGACAGATATTATTTATATAGCAGCTCACATTCTGGCAACAAAACATGAGTGTGATGTATATTAAGGTTAAAAGCGTGCTTAATAAATATTCAGAGCATACTTTTGCAGGACACTGTAAAGAACCTTAATAAAATACAAGACGATCTACAGAACTGGCATTAAATAATATACTGATGACATTCTCTGACCAGATTTTAGGCTGAGGCCACTGATCCAGGAGCTAAATATCTTTTTCTCTTTTTTTTTTTGAGATTTTTACGGCACTTGTGGATTTGAACCCGCGTAGAGGACTAAGGCCTCTGTTGGTTGTGCACGCAAAACATGCCGTAAAGATGGTATTTTGACTGAATTTAGGATATTTTATAAAACGTCCTCCTCTTTTGGCGATACTTTAAAGTAAAAAAAAAAGAAAAGAAAAATATGCATCTTATTTGTTTTCTGTAAAAGTCTAAATCAGCAAAAGGTGCAACAGTAAAAATAGCTGAGGAAAAATCTGAGCTAAGCAACAAGAGGAAAGCTAATCTGACCAAAGAAAGTACCTTCATTTTATGATTCAATTTTCAACCTCCATTTGCTTCGATACAGAAAATGTCCGCAGGAATATTTACGGTCCAACGCATTTATGCAGAGCGGGCTAATGCTAAAGGTGTTAAAAATAGCTTAAAAAAATGTCACCATCATACGTCCATGGCTATATTGACCCAAAAGAGGAAACTACTCCTAAATAAAGCTGTCCTGTGTGACTTTCCTCAATCTCTCAAGTACACACAGGATTACACCATCGCTCATGAATAGTTCATGTTTGTTCATGGCAGAAAAGCTTGTTATGGAGGGATTTTGTCGCCGAATATAACAGCCTTTCATACCAGTTTACACATTTACACACTAATAAAGCTACAGAATTGAGAGTAGCAGCCTTTTTTACAGCAGTCATGTTCTGAAGTCAATTGAGCCCCAACCCCTGACTTTCAGCTGTCTGTAAACAGATTTAGCAACTCTGTAATGTTAATGTACGCATGAAATTACTACTCCCCGGCTTGTTATGCATCCATTTATCTGGTATATATTAACATTAATCAATATTAATAACCGCGGGCTGACAGTGCATTTGCATGCATCTATATTTACCCCCAAAACGGGGATCAAATCACCACCCATGTTAAAGTAAAAGCCCTTATCACTGTGAAAAAAAACACATATTTAAATTTAGATCTAAGTTTTAGAGCAAAACCCTGTGACAGATGGTAGAATCATGACTTCCCTTGTACCTGTTAACAATCTACAGAATATTGATATAAGCATTTTTTCTAAAATGGAAGAGCATCGGGTAAATTTAAAGCACACAAGCTTAACTTATTTATTACTGATTAAAAGGCAGTACCTCAATTTCACTGGGGTGTGATGAGAAACATTTGATCTTGCGAACAGCCTGTTTTCCCCTCAGAACCAGTGATTGACAGCTTCTCTGGCCAGTCACACAGCTGACGTCCACCCGCTCCAGAAAATGGACATAAACCTGCCAGATCTGAGAAGGCGCTGCCATCCACTTATCACTGTCAACGAGAACAACAAAAAAAAACTACAGTCAAGAACAATTCAGCTAAGGCTCCCTGGAGATACAGCGGGTGCAGCGTGGGGTTGGAAATCACAAGAGCTGATACACGGCTCTGCAAGTATTTTAATAAGTACAAACATCACAGCCTTCATCACCATCATCCACTCAGAGCTGAGATGAAGGAGAACAGAGTCTCAGAAGCCATAGCCGACTGTGAGAGTGGGAGGCAGCATAGTCACCTACTCAGTTCTGCTCTGAGACAACAGCAATCAGGAAGCCTTTGGGGATTTTTCCAATGAAATTAAGGCGGCCTGAGCTTTCGAGGGCTCATGAAACATCAGTAACATTTGGATCTTCTGATGAGTTGCAGTCGGTGAACTGTTGTGCACACTGCATTCGTTATTTCACGCTTTCCCTAGATTTTCTCTAATGTTTAAGGATTTTTTCCCTCAGAAATCAGAGCCCTTTAAAACATCGAAATCACATCCTGATATCTAATGCTGATGGCTAAATGTATCAAAAATTAACTTTAACCGACATGTTAAAATGCTACAATGTACAGCTTTGATGAAAAGAAGAAAAGCACTTAGTTTAAGTAGTAGCTTTTTATCATTGGTGTTTCAAGGGATTTATACTTCTTGGCACTATTTTCCTTTTTTCCGAACAAAGTCACTGTGGCAGATGAGGAAGCTGGCATGAGAAGCGTGCACCTGCCATTAGAACCAACTTGGGGTTCCATGTCTTACTCAAGGACACTCCTGCATATGGATAGGAGATGCTGGGGATTTGACCACCAGCCACAAAGCCTGCTTCACCAGCTGAGCCACACTTACAGAGGAGAATAAAAACTATCTGCAGTGAGCAGTACTAGTAGCTAATGTTTAAAATGTAAAAATAACTTATCTATTTCCGTAAATATATCACATTCAAAGAAAGATAATCTATGTGCATTTACTAAATTATGGGTTTAGGATTAATACAGTTTGATTCAACAGAAACTACGGTAAACTAAACTGAGAAGAAATGCAGTTTTTCAGGGTAAAAGTCTTATTTATGTCAAAAACATAAATAAAAAGTTTGCTTTTATGGAATGAAAGGAAGAACCAACATTTTGAGTTTGCTTTTCACCAAAAGCTGTGCAGGTTACATATGAAAGGAGTCAAAGAAGGTGAACACTAACTTCTATTAATGTACCATCAAAAATAAAATAAAAAACATGCCTGGTAGCAATATTTTGTGGGTGTTTTATTTATTTTCAACAGCTGATAGAGAAGTTGGTAAATTAGATTGGGCAGATGCTCACCTTCCTGCAGGACAAGAACGCAAAACATTCGGCCAGTGATACGATACAGTTGGTTTATATCGAACCTTAGATGAAAAAGAATGCCGCTGTCAAATGGAAATACCTATATGAACCCAAGGATGTGTGGCAAGAATTGCATGCAATACTTTTCAGAGTTTGTATTGTAAACGTGTAATTATTTAATTAAAAATATTTTTACAAGTTGAAGTGGATTCTAAAGTGAGAAATGTTCAAAGATACCAAGAGCCTGATCTATTGAAATCCTTAATGAAGGGCTCTTAATTGCTTGTTCAAATGAGAAAGAAAAACAATAATCAATTGTGATCTACTGAGATTGCATGAGCAGTTAATATTCATGCTGACCAGGGGATTTTCTTTAAAATCCCCTGGTCAGCAAGAAAAAAGTTATGTATTTCAGTTATCAACTTGTCACAATGAAGAGTCTAGGACATCCTTGTATATCCTAAAGACAGCCGCTATGGAGGATTTTTCCAGCCAAATATCAAGTGCACCCATTTTCAATCTGAGAGCAGGATTTCCTTTACTTCTGCCCAAAACTTATAATGCTTCCATTCAAAACTCCTGTTTTCTGTCTAAACTAGTTTCTTCTCCATAAAAATCTTTGTTTCTGCTCTCAGATCTAATTCTTCTTTGCAGAGATTTTCTCCTCCTGTTAACTGTTAACTTCCTTCTCCTCACTCGAGTCAGAGATTCGCTCGCAAACCTGTTGGCTCTGCCTGGGGATTTTTTTCCCTCCTTAGACTGGACTTGGATCGTCGCCTAGCAACCTTTCCAGCCAATAGAATGTCAGCCTCAGAAAGGGTTCGCTTGTTTTTCTCTACAGTTAACATGTTAGTGCTCTAGCAGTTCTCCTGTATCCTGAAGAAAACAATTTAAAAACTAAACAGGATATAAAACTTTTTTGTATTTACTTTTACTAATGATCATCATTCCAAATGCATAACTTAAACAAGAAAGACAGGTGAAAGCAGCTCCTGCATATGATGCATTCACTGCCATACAGCTGAGTAAATAGAAGCAACTAGATAGCAACATAAAGAGAGAAGATCTTCATTTCTGAATATATTAACACATCTTAACAACCTTAATATCCATCAGGACTGCAGCCAATTACATACATTATTGTGTCCATTTTTAGAAGACAAATTTGTTGCAAGATACTTTTCCACTTGATCTGATGATTTTGATTAAAAGTAAGCAAAGCATAAATGAGTCAAAGGCAATGCAACACTCCCACTGGCTTCCACATCTTAAAAGAAACTGGCAGTGCTGGACAGCACACCAAGAAAAATACTCTGGGAGATGACCCTACTTTACCTCCAGTGATATGCAAGACTGATCCATCCAGTTATGAGAAAAAACACTGCTGCCAAGTGCTTTTCCATACAGGCCAGCCTCTAATTCAGACTAAAGCTCATAGATGGATGGTATGACTTTACTACTCTCATTGCTGACCATCCAGATACGCTGAAACACTAAGGATTCTCTCGCTCCTTAATGTCAATGCACCTACATGCTTTCCTTTCGCCAAAACATCTGCAAACATTTTTGAGTGCGAACGGCCTGTTTCACCTTCTTTCATGATGTTCAGTGTCGACTAAATAATGAATCCTAAAAGTCTGAAACAGGTCACCTTCCTGTTCTTAGTTTAAACCTGTGTTAACATTTAATTAATCCAAAATGGACAATCCTTCAGGCTGTGTTTGTGTTTACTTTGAAGAGTCTACAAACGATACATACGTGAATATCATCACAAAGAACATCTTTATCTGTGGACTAGGACTCCCTGGTACTTTCAAGTACACATCCTGAGGCTCTCCTGGAACCTAAACACAAATAGAAATAGAGAGACATGTTAAACTGGAGGCGTAAACTGATTAAGAGAGCAATGACAAGTTTGTCTCATCTGATGCATGATCTCAAGGTAGAAACATGGTTAAAATGCAAGCCTGGGGAATAAAAAAAAAATCTATTTATATTCAATCACCAGTGTTGAAATCTGCAAAGGCTACTGAGGGATTCTTATAGTCAGAGGAGAAAGATGCAGGAAAATGATGCCTCACCAGCATCCTCGTCTGGCAGATGATATTAGGGTCACTGCAGCGAACAGAAATATGAGTCCAGAAATTTGGGTCCTCAGCTGGTTGACACACAAACAAGAAAATCAAAGCATTTTTTTTTATCTTAACAAGAGAGACTAGTGCTAGAGGGAATATTTAACCATTTATAGGAGAATTTTCTATTGATTACAGTAGATTATATAGATAGACGTTTAATTTGCTCATTTTCATCTCATCATTTAGCCCTCCAGATGTAAAATACATTAAATTTAATGGCTCAGAATGAAACAAAAACACATTTATCTCAAGTAGATCTACCACACATCTAGTCAGTGCAGCTAAAAGGTGCTATCGGCTGTGGTTCAGATAGTGATAAATGGCAGGGGGGTGTGTAGGACAACACGGACAACCTGTTGGGTCCTGCCACGGCGGCAGGCGGATGGCCTTCTTGAGGAAAGAAAGTTCAGGATGGTAAAGTCGGAAAGTCTGGTCCACGACGTGGGGTGTTGGCTGCACATTCACTTGGCAGATGGCCATCGGCTTTCCATCTTCTGCTCTAAATGTAACCTGTGGGAGGAAACATGATATGTCAGCGGTATGCACGGCATGCTTGAGTTAAACGGAATTTTCTTTATGGAAGTGAGTGACTTCTTGCTGTGCTGCGCACCAAGATGGTGGGAGGCTCTAAAAAAGGTTAAGACAGGATAAGCTTCTTGCTTTAAGGATAAACAATATATTTGCATTGTTGTATTTTTAATATCCTGTCACACTAAGACATATATTAATAATAGGCCGTGATGTTAAGGTGTTCCCTGCACCTCCGTGTGCTGTTTAAAACTGCCCTCATGTCATTGCAAACCAAACTCAGATTAATTGTTCATTACATTTCTGTAGACGAGAACAAATCATTTATATCTTCAAAAGCTTTTCAGTGCATCCATAAGGAGACAGTAGCTTCAAAAATATGTGTACATAAATCATGGTTTTGTGGTGAGCAACATAGGTTTGCTATTGATGCATTGAAACATTTGTGTGGAAAATGGCACACCCCAGATTCTGTGCATGAGGCTTATATAGGGCTTGTAATTGAGTACAGTAGCAAACTTAGTCAGTGAAACCAGTTTGGACCAGCAACAGAAATAATTGGCTTCAAGACCACAGAGTTCTTTACTTTACCTGAATGTTATCTCATTATTTATGAGTTTCCACGAGACCCTTTAACAAACTGGGCCTCTTTAGATGTTCAGAACAGAATCCTTTCCAATTCCTTACTTTTATTTATTACCATACAGATTATTACATCTATTTCCTAAAGAAGTCAACTCATAACAGTGATAAATTATTAAAATGGCAACACGCTGAGAATCTTTGCCTCTCCATATGTGCTACCATAACATAATAAGCATGATGTACACTAGAATACAAATTAGCTGCTATCTGATTATCTAAAATCTCCAATGGCCATCGGAGAAGCTTTGAAGACAGCTGCAGAGCGGCCAGCATCATGAGCATTAATCAGGATGTGTCAAATAAAGACTATTTTATGTTTGTTTTTTAAAGAGATTACAAGTTTTATGAGAACTTTAAATATGATTAACTTCTTCCTTTGTATTCTGCAAAAATGCAACTTTTGAACACAAAAATAAACACATTAATAATATAAAGATAGTTGATTGTTTCATAAAATACAAAAAAAATCCAGAAACAATAACAAGGCAAATAGTTTTTTTCCACAGCCCCGTAGCATCATTTCTAATGAGTGCAACATTGTTTGAAGTTAAATCGGGGTAGAAAGAGATAAAAAAGCAATAATATGGATTTCTTCAACTCTAACTGGAGTGTGTTGTATTTTTCCTCAGCACTTTGAGTTGCTAAACTAAATTCAAACAAAAGTAACCCTGAACAAAGTGTCATAATGCATTTGATTCTTACTGTATGACTCAATCCATCAAGGTCAGTTCAACCTTTCTCCAGAGTCACTTAAAGCTTTTTTTTGCAGTTAAATGTAGGCTAGACTTGGATGTTTACTTGCAGAGTTTTCATAGTTTCTGAAACCTTAAATTGACCTTTTTTTCCTTTACCTCAGATCCTAATTAAATTACAAACTGATGAGACAACAATCTGGAAAGGAGATCCTTTGATAACCTTCTCTCCCTTTCAGAAGATCAATTAGGTGAATTTACAGAGCTAAGGAGCTTCTTAGAGGAGCTGATGGATCCTAAAGTGGGATTCCACTTAAGAGGCTTTCAGAAACCTTATTGAAAGTTGCATCACCGGTGAAGAAGACAGGTGGAAAAAAAAAGTTAACTGCCTCTAAAATACTTACAGAGGACTTCAAAAAAACTAAAATGTTCTTAAATTCAACTCATGCTTCTTTCTTTATATTTATGTAGCTTAAGTATAAAATAAATATATCCTTCATAGTGAAAATAGGACGACTAATGGGTAAACTTATCCTGTCTTGTAAGTTAACCTCCAACAATTTGCTCACTGAAAGCGGAGCATCTGTTCGGACTGCGGATGTTCTTTGCAGCCACATGCTGACCTGCAGTTGTGACCTAAATCTTGCTGTGGTGATGTATGCTGACTGACAGTGGAGCCAAAGCTGGCACACTGACAGCTCTGCTGTTGAGACTTGTCAGTTTTAGCGGGATACAGATTTTATCCAGACCTGACCTCTCTGACCTGTTGACATATTTTTTCTATTATATTTTTTTTATCATTCTTATTTTTGCTCAGAGCTGCATTTCTTACCGACGCAGAAAATACACAAAATGAAGTTTGTGAAGGGCAAATATTTGGCAGACTGGCAGATATTCATCAGCCTGTGTAAATATGATGACTTCAAACTACTGCAAATGAACATCAGGAGGAACATGTTGTAACGCAGGTTGGTGAGGGATCTTAGAGATGCTGTTTGTAGAAGATCAAAGCTCAGGTCTGCAGATATTTTGCCCATTTCTGTGTTTGTAAAGAATCAGGAGAAACATGTCAACATTTTGTTAACAGCTGCGGCAGAAAACACAGCGGATTTAAACTCTTATGGCTAACAGTGACAAGTTTACATTCTTCTCTCTATTCTTTGAACATTTCAAATATTCACAGTTGCAGAACAGCTTATTTTGTGGGTTATTTAAAAAGGTTCCCTTGTTTTTATATCCCTTAAATAAACACTGATTTTAATATCTTTTATTAGGATTTTTGAGGGTTAAAAATAAAATGGCACATAATTGCAATGTGACAGAAAAGGTATTTAAGGATTTAGAAATGAAGACACATGCATGGAGCATTTAAATTCAGCTAACTTCGATACCCCTAAATAAAAATCAGTGCAACCAATGCTTTAAAAGTCACGATAAAAAAAAATTTATCAGTCTGTGAACTTATGGTGAACTTATTATTGTAATTTTATTAAATCCAGCTATTTTATAAAAGTCTCTAAGGGTTATTAAGTCAAAGTTCGCTGCAAAATATGGTTTTACGAAGAAAACACCCCGAATTTCTGTTATTATTTGTAAGGCATTCTGATACCTCATGCATAATTTTCCTTCTATTTTACAATTATGCTGTACTTTGGTATCGGTTAATCAGACAAAATCAAAATAAAATACATTAGAATTGTTGCTTTGATGTGACAAAATTTGCAATTATCCAAGTGGTAGAAATATTTTTGCAAGGCACTTTAACCACAGCAAAATTTATACAAGAATAATTCAACTCTCAACCATTGCATTTAACACTTAAGAGTAGCTACATTTACTGGACAGAAACTAGGGAATTTATTTTTAACACAATCAAACTTATCTGTATTGGCTAATTAGTTGTCAGTTGGCACTTCAAACTTTATATGATTTATTTGGGGTCCTGATTGTGTATATTTGGAGGAAAGGGAGGAGATTGCATCCCAGCACTCCTCAGGGAGATGGCTTTGTGTGCATGCAAGAGGAAACAGTTGGGGAAGGAGCATAAGGCTAACCCTAATAACACTTCATATCCCGACTATATTCTGCAGCTTGAGTTTAGACGCCTTTATTATACTGTACTTTGTTGTTTCCAACCCTTATGTAACATAAAGGTATATAGTTTCTCTTTTCAGCTTAAAAAGCTTTTTTTCTAAGATTAAAGGGTTTGGATAAAAGGCTTTCCATAACAAAAAAACAAATGCACATTGCAGATAATGAGGCAAATATCTGCAGATGGAGATAAAAATGATGCAGGAGCCAAAGAATATAGTACGGGGCGTAATGGGACACTGTGTACCTTGATAATTTTGGCATTAATAATGTTGGACGGATTCTTCTTGGCCATCTGGGAACTTTTGCTTGTAGGCAGAAAACTCGGCCCCTGTAAGCATTTGATAAAACAATTAATTGTTATCAAAAATGAACATCTACATATAAGCAAGGATGTATACAATACAATAGTTAGACAGACTGCAAGATAACTGGAAATGATGAAAAAAAAACAGCAAAGGAGTTAAGGGTTGAAGCCATAAATTATCCATGAGGATTGACACCTCTCTGAACCATTTGTGTGACAAGAAATGAAATAAACAACACAGCTTCTTTTAAATAAAGCAGCTGTGATTAATAAACTCTGAGATGTGGTGGGATTTTTCCTGAAGTCTTTTTCTGACTCTACATTTTTATATTTAATAAGATGTTAATATATTTGAATCAGTTTGATAAAAATAAAAAAATGCAGTTCCTTTGAGTTTTCTCAAGTGACGGCAGAACAGTCGGGGGTCTCCATTTTATGCAGTAAAAGAAACAAAAGGATATAAAAAAAAAAACTATTTCAAACTTAGATTTAAGATTAAACCAAAATATGAAGAATGGAGTGAAACAAATGGTATCAAAGTCACTTTTTGATCTGGCATTTACCTGGACAGCTATGGTGTGGTTGCATAGGAAGCTCTGGTACTTCAGGGGAATGTGGACACTTTCTTTGGGTCGGAGATAAACCTTTGGACCCGGAGCTCCTTCTTCCATGTGAAACATGTTCTCCTCCAGTGGCGTAGTGGTCTTCGTAAGGCCTTTGAAGTAACGCCACTCCTCTGTGTCAGTGATGACACTGGATGAAAAGATCACAGGAAGAAATGTGATCAAAGAAACATTTACATATTTTTTTAAAACCATTCTAGAAATGTGACTTGGTACATAATAAGTTTACATATGCATATATATACATATATATATATATATATATATATATATATATATATATATATACATATATATATGTATGTATATAGTATAATGCTGTGAGACATTGCTTGCAGTAAGTCAGAGATAAATTGATTTATGTTCCTTTAAATTGACCAAGCAGATGAGAGGGATGGGCAGGAACATCGGATTCATCCTCAGAATAACCCTTGTTTAAAAAGCCAAATTAAAGATAAAAAATAAAGACAATAAATCTTCTACATATAAAATAAACTAAAAAAGTACTAAAGGGGACATCTCACACTTTGAAGCAAATATTTGGATTTTTTTTTTTACATGAATCAGTTAAACATTGATAGGAAAATTGACATTTAAGAGAAACACTCAGGATGACCTGGTATCAAGGAGCCAATAATGTCTAAAGTTTAGCAGGTTAGACTTATTTGTGCTTTACTTTTTTTCCCTCTTAAACAAGCTGTAGTGGGGAGTAAGCCTAATGCTGAATATTAAACTGAAAATCTAACCATCCTTAAATGATTCTACCACAAGTCAACACCTTTGAAAAATATCTGAAAATAGCCTTTGCTTAGTAAATATTGTAAAATTCTCTTTTTTTTGGCTTATAAATAAAACAACCCTAATCTGATGGACGCTAATAAAACACCAAATAGAAAATGTTAAAATAAGCGTCTGAAATAATTAACATAGAACTAAGTATGTATTAAAAACTAGTTAATACTGAACACTAAAAATATATATATATATATATATTTTAAAAGTTTTGCAAAATGACTTTCTAATTTGTGTAATAATTTACAAACAGTGCTGCAAACAACGTTTAAATAACTAAGATTTCAAAGTTGATTCAAATTAGACCGCTGACAAAAATGGAGAATAATTTTTTTCTAATAATGCAAAGCCTTTCAAAAAATTGAAAGGCTTTGCAAAATTTGAGTAAATAAAAAAATCTCTCCTTGCTAAACAATTTTAGTTTTAATATTTAAAAAGCAATGATAAGCATCTTGCAACATTTATTCAAAAGCAGAATATTCTCACAGCAACTCATTTAATTTTGTGAAGCAAAGAAAGACATCTCTTTATTCAAAAATTTTCTTTTCTAAGAAACTGGAAAAGAAGAGTTGGCAAAATTGAAAAAGACTCGGAAACAGGAGTCAACAAGCCCGAAAAATTGAGCAAAAGTCCAGTTGCCTCCAATTTCAGGCTTTTTGTTGTTATTGTCTACAAAATGGAAAACTTAAGAATTAGAATATTGTTATATTCTGGATCTACAGATTTACAAAACTATGAAACTCAGATGACTGATGACTAAAAGTGCAATGTTATGTCTTTAGTTTGTTATTGAGCAGGAAAGATTGAATAGAATAAGGGTTTTTTGTTCATTATTTATTACTGCATAGCAAATTTGGATGTTTAGGAAAAAAAGAACAATCAAACCTTCACTATTCATGATAGAAAACAATATAAATAGTAAAAGCAGCTGCTTCAAATGGCAATGTATATCTTGATACTGATGCCTAAATAAAAATATTGTAGACTTTACTTTTAGAATTAATAGATTCCTTTTTAATCACAAATTGCTTCAGGTTAAAAACAATACAATTTTGCCAACATTTCCATTTAAAGAAGACATTTGTGTATGTTTATATGGACAATTCCTCTCTAAAAAAAAAAGCTAAACTCTGTATGGGTTTGCATTTATATCAAAGTAAAAACATTTTTTCCTCTCCCACTAAAGAAAGGCGTAGATTCTAATCACTCATATTTTTTGTGAGTATTTGTGATTTGTTGACTGGATGGTTTCTTATTTATTTTCCCCCCTAAAATGTTCGATTGCCAAGAACATGATATAAATGAAACTAAACTTATAAGTTGTATACCTATGTGCAAACTTTGTGGAACTAACACAGAACAGCCTGCCCATTATGAAACAGATATGGCAGCATCATGGCATGTGATTACTTTGTTTTTCCTCAACAGAAATCAATAAACACATTCCCTAAAAGACTTCTAGCTACTGCTGCAGCAAAAGGTATTTCTACAGAGTAATATGTTGGGAAGGTAGAAAATGTGAAAAGATTCTACACATTTATTTTTTTATATATATATCTGAAAGCAGCAAACTTAGAGAATAAAGTCTAATGTTCCTCTCACTTCACAAATATAAACTACTTTGTGTTGCTCTACCTAATTAAATCCTAACAGTGAAACTGAAGTTTGTGTTTGCACTATCTTAATGTAAAAAGCAGCAGATTTAACAGAATGACTCTCATCCTTTTTATCATACATAATCTCCTGAAATGAAGGTAATGAACCATTTCATACGCTGTTAAATTACCCACTTGAGAGGCTTGTTGAAATTTACAGCTTTCTATTTCTATAGGAGTGAAGAACATCATAAACCAGCGGCTTCTCCGTGGCTGACGGGAGCTGGTGCTCCGTGTCAGAAGACGACTGTCTTCTAAGCAGCTGTCCCCTGGTTCGAGTCTCAACTCCTGGCATTTAACTCCATGCCTCTCCCTTCCTACTTTGCTCCCCTAGTCAAGCTATTTATAAAAAAAGGCTGCTAGTTTCATAACAACTTAAAAAATAAACACCATCTGAAGTCTAACCGGTGTACTGTCATGGGTAAAATTCCAACAAACCCCTGAACCAAGAAGCTAAACATTGGTGTGGGTTAACATGGTGACGGCGGGTATGAAAAAAAGGTGTAAAGAGGTCAGAAAAGGCCCCGGTTTTCTCCCCTAATAAAAGGATTTCCAGGGAATGGTGGCCAGAATGCGATAACCCATTCCAACAGGCGAAAAGTCTTATCTCTCCTCCTTTTCTCTTTATATGCAAAATATTTCACACACAAATTCATTCAGGGAACGGCTGCCTTAAGACTTCAAAGGTTTGAAGCCACGGGAGTGGAGAGCGGAATTGCTCTCAATAGGAGACTGAGTTTTTAAATTTTTTAGAGCTCCATCTTGCCAACATTAGGCAAAGATGCTATAGTCAATTCTATGATATTTATGTGGATATTCCCACTATGACACTTGAATAAATCATTTCACCCTTGGCTAAGGCAACAAAGAGTTTGTTTCACCTGCAAGTTTTTATTACACACTGTTGGCCGGTTAATTTTAAAGTATGAGAGACCAAAAACTAAAGAAGACGAAGACAAAAACCCAGATTTGAAAACGTTGGTGGAGGAAGCATAAGTAAAAGAGAGCAGCCTTGCTCAAAAGAAACACACAGTCAGTTGGGCATCAGTCTCAGGAAAAGTGTAAAATCCCTACAAAATTGATAGCAACAGGTAGCCAATGTGTCCTCTACATCAAGAGGAGCCTCTGGGCTTGAAAACAACTGCCGACATCAAAGCTACAGCTAGCTTAGCCTTTCAATAAATACTCTGTCTTCAAAGACCGACGCTGGAATTGTGGGTGAGGGTCAGCCTTTTTTCTTGTTTGTTTCTGTGGAAAAAAGACCTGACCTGCGGCTCCCCCTGGGTTCTCAAGAAAGCTGCTTGTCAAACATTGGCTGAAATATTGATGAGGAAGTAACAACGGAGCAAAATCTAACCAAGCTGCTGCTCATGTAGTGCAACACAGATATCATAGATAGTTTGACTTCCCCCTCTGAGACGGAGAAGAAACCAACAGAAATAAGGATGAAGGAATTAAACTGTATTACATAGAAAGCTCCATTATGCCTGCAGAACATTTCTGGAGATGTATGAGGTTTACAAAAACTTAACGTTTGCCAACACTGTTAAAGATATTAACACTTTAAAAGCGGTTTAGCAGTGTCATGTATTACGTATGATAAAAATATACAATTTTCCATAAATATTGGAGGAGTATTATATTTTTGCATGTCTTTGATGTGTCAAAGATTAAACAAAAAATTTTAAACATATGATTAAGATTTAAAGTTTACTCCACTCTCAGGTCATTAAAGACAAAAATGTCACTTACTAATCAAGGCTTTGTTTTGGGCCACTCTATAAAGCCTCGAACTCAATGCTAATTCTGACATTTTGATTTTGAAAAGCTTCCTGGATGGGAAGCGAACCGTCTTCAAACTTGGAAATAAAGTCCAGTGGCTTATTTTATAAGTTTTTTTGGAATGACCATGACCTGGATGATAGATATCTTCAACAGCATAAAGCATAGAGCATTTATGTGCATTTGCAAGCGTATTATTGAGTTTCAAAGTAAGTACTGCCAACTATTGGTGTGTTAGGAACATTACACCATTAGCATTTCTAAGAGTGTAGGATGTACAGATTGCAAATAAATTGCTGTCATTTACATTTTCTGAAACTTGGTAACAGTGAAAGTGTTTGGTGGAAACTGTCACACTGCTTTATCATAAATAAACAAAGAGGCCACGAAGACACAGAGAGGACATATAGTGGGATTGATGACTCTCAATTAGAGTAAGCCCAGTGGTCGAGCTAATGCCATAATGATTTATCCATGGTGCACTGCTGCCTTTGTTGATCAACCTGATATATGTTAATCCGAAGCTCAGGCATGATCAGAATCCAGAACAAAAGCCTTTACGAAAAGGGGATTAACAATGATGCTACATGAAAAGAAGCGGGCACGCCAGGAAAGAAACAAACATCAGGAATAATGGCTGCTGTGTTTGGATTAAAGGAGATTTCTTTCTAGGCATATCACTAGCATTATAGATGCATCTGTGTCAAGGACATGTTTGTGTTACTGAAGGCGGGAGAATCTTCTTTGGCTTTTATTTTGGGACTATCGTTCGTCTGTTAGAATGGAGCAAAATGTTAAAACTTAACAGCATATAGAAACATTCTTGTAAACTAAACTGATCTCCTTTATCCGTGTTGACAGCCTCTTTTTTTAGAAGGTCAACCTAGATGATCTAAAGTCACATCCATGTATAATTATTTGCGATTCTCTTATCCACAAAGTCTGAGGCTGGTTGCAGCTAATACTGTGCGGACCAACTGTCAATTCGTCAGCTGCATCAGGACTTTTGAGTTTGGGTGTAACACTGAAACTTGGCTTTTCAGCAGACACTGCCTTAGGGAACTGCACACAATTCATAGTTTCATGACATGTACGACCCAGAGGCAAAATAAAAAAAGAATACATCAAATAGAAAGCAATGTTTTACCAACAAGTCTTTATTTAGACACATTTTTCTCTGTTTTTCCTCTAAGTAGTACACATAGATATGGTTTGCTCATCTTCACCTGTTATAGTGTCAGTGAGATTACATTTGTTCTAATTTTGATTCATATAAATAAACTGAAGTAAACAGAAAAAGATTTTGGCTCCGTGGCCAAACTCGTCCTAAAGGCAACGATACAACACAAGCAGATATCTAGCATTGCCACAAGTGAAACCAGGGGTAGGGGGTTCTTCAAAGTCAAGAACTTAATACACGGTTAAGTAAGCTGCCTGCATGATTGATTAAATAGTCTCTATAAAGGGCTGTAAGATGATGTGAATTGACAGTTTGTATTGAATTAACAGCCAGTTTTATTATGACCTCAGTGTAATTTAACAAGATCTGCTCCCAAAACTAGATGCAGCTACATAGAGTATGATGAAAAGAGGGGTGATGTTTTAAAAATAGCTGAATAGTTTAGTTGTCAAACAACTGACTTCTCAGTAAGCTGTGAGGATGAAACATTAATCATCATCGATACAGAGCGCAAATAGGCTCCTGAGCTTTAACATCACATTTGAAAACACATTCCAAAAGTGTGAACACGGCCTCACGTAGGAGCACGCCTCGTTACGATCTAACAACAGGAAACACATACGGCACAAAAAACCACATGTTCGCGCCTCGTGTGTTAGATTGGAGACCCACCGATATATTTACAACATCCTTCCAGTTTAACGCAGGTAACACATGTTGTGGAAACATGGGAAACTGCTTCCACTGATGAAAAAAGTACGATTGAGGCAAAAAGAAAAAAAGTTGGTCAATAAGTCACACTTAACAGGCTAAAGAAATCTTTGGACATTCTTTACACAGATACAGTAGTAGTTATCTAAAATATATACTAGGACATAATTAATAAATCAAAAAATGATCATAAAAACATCAAAAATCAAATATCTGTGAAATGCATGTATGAATAAAAAAATGAGTGTAATGAGGTACAGATGAAGTAGTCTTAGAAGTGATCTCAGCTGCTTTAAAGATAGGGGAAATATCCAATAATGTTAAACTAAGTGGAAAGTTCCCTATTTGGTTCCCCTAACATTTCTGAAAGTTATTTTAATCAAATATATACATTGGTGGTTCCCAAAAGATACATTTAATTTCTTTCATTAAAAAAAGATATATAAGAATAACCAAATCTAGGCTTGCAAAACTCCTTTAGGTCAGCTTCCCTGTAGTGTGAATAATCACTGTTTGAAATTAAATTTCACCGCAAAGATAGCATGTTCATCAGACGAAGGCCGTAGGGAACCAAAGTGGTTATAGATGAAGACCAGAAGAAATGGTACCGCTACCACTGCATAGGGTACCTTAGTGCACGAGTGATAAATACAGTTTTATTAGATATAATATAGGAAAATGGGGAACATTTCACAAACTTTTCATCAACTTTTCATCAACTTTCTTTTAAAATATTCCAGTGCAGGATTAACTTGTCCAATGGAGTTGTTTATACTTGTCTAATTTTTTGAAAATCCCCTTTGTGTGTTTTGACAAATAAAAATGGGCCCAAAAAACCCCTCAAATTTTGCTTTAAAGAATCTTTTTTTAGTGTCAAATAATTTACCTTGAGTTATATTAGCTCAGAAATGCCCAAGTCAGTCCTCGAGGGCAGCTGTCCTGCAGGTTTTAGATGTTTCCCTGCTTTAGTGCAGCTGATTTTCATTGATAGCTGATTATCAGGCTTTTGCTGAACTGAAATCATCAGAACCAGCTGTACTGAAGCAGGGATACCTCTAACCTGCAGGTCAGTGGCCCTCGAGGAATGACTTTGTACATGTCTGGATTAGCTTCACATTTAAATTAAAGAGAAAAATATGCAGTTCAGACTCATTTATAAAATGAGTAAAACCTTTATTTTAGGAGCACAAAAAGTCCTGAGGCAAGGGCTAACTTTAGCATAATATCCAAACTGTTTGTTTCTTGTCTGCTACTCTTCTACCTGTTCTTTCTGCTATGGAGTTACCAAAATGCTCCTAGATAAAAGACTAAAAATGCAATGAAGGCTTCAATGACTTTTTTGTGATAGCGTTATTGGCCAGCTCAATTAGAAGCCTTTACAATTACTGAACTCCCTATATTTTCCAAATAAGGGGGTCTGAATCAGAGCTAAAAGGTATTGAGATAAAAGCACACACCACCATATTTGTTTTTTCACTGCAGACAAACATTTTAGCAGAGAAAATTCAAAGGTTTTGGTTAAAAAGCTATTTCCATAGCAGTTGTTCACTTGAGGATAACCACAAAGGTTCTTTGGTGTTCAGAGATCTCGCTGTGTACAGTAGCTATAAACACTCTATCTCACTGTCTGGAGCAAGGGTCATGGACCCAACCTCATTTAAAACATTTATAAATTACCGCATGTTGTCCAACAGCAATGTCTAACTTCACTTGCCCCACACCTTCTGTTAATATGGTAAAGCATTCCAGAGTGCCGGGACCAGGCTACACGTGATGCAAATTAGCCAATGAGCTGTTTCAGTCTGGGGCGCTGCAGCAAGCCACTTTTAGACACAGCAGGCAAACCTGTGGCAAGCCATGCGATGGGAAAGAAGGAAAAGACGATGATAAAAATAGAGCAGAGAAAGTGTGAGATGCTGGAAGGACTGCGGTGAACTGGTGAAAGAGAAGTGAAAAGGTGTGCTCAAAGATGACCCTGCACATTGTGAGTATGTATTCTCTCACTAAGCCACACAAAATAAAAAAAAGGGGTTTTATAAAATAAAATAGAATCAGGAAATTGTCTATATACCAAACTGAATGATTGTTGTTCTCCATGTAAAAAATGTTCTATTTTTTAATATTTTTTATTAAAAAAATCAATGTATAACATGGATGCATAAAAACCTTATTTTATTTCACTGTTAAATTCTGTTTAAAATAACAGATTATAATTAAAAATGTCTCCGGAACTTTAATGGTTGATGATTTTCTTTGATTTTTAATGGGTTACCTCTGGTCTAGAGAATAGTACCTGAGCTCGGAGTCATCAGTGTGGATGGTGACCGTCTTAGGGACGTTGAAGGGATTCTTTAGGACAAACTCCATGTACTCAGCAGAGCCCAGGCTGGCATAGAGAAGGTGCTGGGTGGTGATGGCTTGGCTCAGCATGTTAGCTATTCCCTCCTCTTTGCTGTACTCATCGTTGGGTGGATGTTCTCTGATGATACGAGCCGCTGGTTTCAGATCCTGGCAAGAAAAAAAAAAAAAGGCTATTAAATGTTTCACAGTAGCATCATGCTATACAAGATGATAGTCACCACCCAAAGACAATTTCTAGAGCTGCTTTAAAGTCAGTTTAGATCTGCTGTGTTCTTGTGCAACAGATCATAACTTTGGCCCTCTCAGTGCTGAGTGTTCAGGTAATGGCTTTGGAGAGTAAAATGTCATCATAACTGCTAGAAACAAAAGCCAAAGTGGAGCCGGTAAAACTCAGGTTGCACTATATCAATAATTTTCTCTGTGACCTTTCAGTGACTATTTCAAGACATATTTTAACACTTGACTGCCTCTCATCTGATTGCAGTCTTTCTGCAGAACAGGGGCCAGCTTGGATGAATGTTTTGCAAACGGGTAGGCTTAGTGCTACAGACTTTTCATCTTAGTCAAGAGTCTGAGACAAAAAAAGAAAATATTTTGGGTAATCTCTAAGAAGGTGATATTTTTTTTCCACAAAATCCCTCTGATTTAACCTGTTACTGTGCAAAGAGCAGAAGTATCTGGAATGGCTGAAAACATTTTACAACATTTTGTTTAATCAGAAAAAAAACAAAGAGGAACATATGTGACAGTGTATGTAAAATATCTATTTAAACCATGACTAATAAAGGAATTATTAGGTTGTTTTTGAAAACCCCCAAAAAATATATATATTAGAAACCTTTGGAAATAAAACAAATTAGGGTCACCTAATAGTTTTTTATAACTACATACTTATAAAGAAAGAAAAACATAAAAATTATAATATTTATATAGCGCCAATGCACAACACATTTGATCTCAAGGCACTTTACAGTTCACCAGATCATCCAGTCAAATTAATTTAAAGTTTTCTATCTAAGGAAAACCAGTTGATTGCATCGACTCAGTGACTCGAATCCAATCCCTCACACTAAGCATGCTTGTAGTGACAGTAGAGAGGAAAAAACTCCCTTTTAAAAAAAGACACCTCCAGCTCTAATTAATTTTACATTCTATACAGCGCCACACAGCTCCTATCAAAAAACTCTATATGTTTTAATTTAATAAAATCGGCCAAATAGTATCATCGTAAAAATATTTATAAAATCAGATTAATTAAAATTCAGATTAAGCACACATACACCAACAAATACAGAAAGCATAACACACTATACATGACTGCTTTCTGGTCATCTTTGTAACGTACCATTTCAAAAGCCCTAAAATAATCACATTTGAATAACTTTTCAGAAAAAGTTGTGGTGTGAGCACCGTTTTCTCCAGCTATGAGGAACAGTTCCTCCATCATGTTTCTATTACCAGCTTGGAAAGTCCAGTAATCCCATTTAAACATATGTAACCATCACCGTTATGGAGACGACACTTTTTGGAATGACAGTTCAAATACGGTTTTTAGACCTACAGGTGTGTTAAGCAGCAGAATGCAGGCTAGTTAACAGTTACACCCAGGTTATTAGTTACCATATTTTCTGGAATATAGAGCGCGCTATAAGCCATGCCCACTAAATCTAATTAAAATCTTTGTCCCCTGGAGTAGGGACAAAGAAGAATGCCAGCTCCTGTTAGCTTGTAGACTCACAGCAGTAAGAGCTTCTACTGCAAGATGGGACTTCGTCAGCTCTTTATTTCAGCTCTACAGGAGTAAAGCCCAGTCCCCTCATTGGTTCGGCAGCTTTAATGCAGCAAATAAATCGCAAAATGTGTGAATTCAGTACATTTATTCTCCGTCTTGCCTGATGCTAACATGTACTTGTTCTAAATGAAAATTTGTCCCTTATTCTTTAATTTTCTACTTTGACTTCCCCCTCTGGTAGTCAGGAAAAATCCACAGAAAAGCAGCACCTTCTTATAAGTCGCATGGTTCAAAGCGTAGGGAATAAAGTAGCGGCATATAGTCTGGAAAATACAGTAAATGTTACTCAGAAAACAAAATAGGAATATGTGTCCACTGAAAAACTTTAGTTTAATGGTTTTTACTCTAGCCTTCAATCTCTTACTTAATATAACACATATTTTTTTATTTTTCCACTGTTTTAGCTAAAACTGACCTTAAGGTTTTACGACTGCTTGTGCAAAAATAGATTCAGATCTTAACTACAGATTTAGCTAAAACAGAATTTGTAAACAAATGATTATCATAACAATAAAGAGCCGACTGTCATTGTTACTAAAGTGACTACCATATTAAGAAATGCTAGGTGTTTTTTTGTTTGTTTCTCAGCTTTTTAGAGAAGCATGTAACTAAAAATCTATGTGCACATTCTGACATTACCGTAACATCAGTTGCTTTGGTGTTTTGTTTAGCCTCCAGTTGACGCACGGCAGCCATGCAGTCCAGCTTCCGCAACCTGCTATCACTGTTCAGGTTTGGGGCTTCGGTGGTGATGTCATGGGCTGTCCCCCTATCTCTGTGCAGCAGCATCCGATCTCCATCCAGCCTGTGTGCAGCGTTTCTCGCTGCCAATAAAAGAAAGGCTGCAGTGAGGAATTCATTCACTGGGGAATCTTTTCTCATCTCCAGCTTTAAAAAAGATTTTTAAACAAAGATTATATCTAAAATAAACGTGTTTCCTTAAATTCTTAAGTTTTTTGGCAATAATAATGCTAACAATAACAGGGTCTAGATTTTAGTAATGGGTGAAATGGAACTAGACTCACTGAAAGTGGTCATAAATCAGAAAAAAACGTAAATGAGCAGAGTTAAAAAATAGGAACAAAAGTACTCGGTACATCAGCAAATGGTTTAATAAAGAGAGGATGGAAAGAAAAAAAACCCATAGATGTATAAAGTGGGCTTTTATTTAGGCCCTTCAGGAACATTACCTCCTGTGTTTGTTGTACACCAGGCATTAGACCTTTACTAATTTTCCCATGCACTCATCAGTTTTCTACAGCTCTCTGGGAGCATCTCTTGTGCATTAACCCAGTTCTGTTTTGTTATGTACAACTTGTAGAACAAACTTTGTAAAGCTCTGGCATTTGCTTGTTTTTTCTCCATTTGAACTGGATTTCTTTATACCACATGCTCTGCTTGTATCCGCTCAGTGAGCCTTAAACCTTTCTGTCCAATCACAAATGACAACTGTGATGAATTCAAGTTGCTTACTGTATTCTGCTGTCTTTGAATTCTTGGTTAGATGTGCTGTTTTGCCAAAAAATGTAAGGCAATTTTAAAGCAAGCTTTTAAAACATTGCTCTGTGCAAAATTCAAACAGAAAAAAGCTGGTTATAAATATTTAACATGTGATTTGAGATGCTTTCAGAAAGGTAGCAGTTTTAATCAGCTGGCATGTTTGAAATAAGAACAGGCTTTGTGATTGGTGATTTGAAATAGCACTTTGAATATGAAAAGCCACAACAAATCAAACATGTTGGTTATTCTTCCACAAAATGGATTGTTGCTTGTTTTTTTCATCTTTTTTTCATTGTTAATGCATTTTTTTCAATTGTTTCTTACCAGTGTCCATAAAGGATCAGAAATATTCCAAATTTCTCAACTCTAAACCCTTAAATTGAAGTATAAATGAAATGCTATATATTATGCACACCAAATATTTCCATTAGGTTCACTTTTAATACTGAACTTGCAAATATAGCAACCTGGTTGACAGGGCAAATAGCTGAAAGGAGTATTTATTTCCCTTGCTTTAGTTTTTAAAGCTTTATCATGAGTAAATTACTGCAGGGTTTAATAAGATAAAAACAGCATTTTGCTCTGAGGTGCAGAGGGTCTGGAACTACCTTCATTTGGACTTGAAGTCGAAGGATTCTCCAGTCTGCTTTAAAAACATCAAAACTCCTTTTTTATATATTATTTTTACTGATTTTATGCATTGTTTGCTCTTGCAAAACACTATGGGATTTTTTTTATCTTCAAGAACAGATTAATTACTCTAAAACCTCTTAAGCCCACAGGTCTAAAAAAAGGCGTACTCATACTTTATAGGGCCATTCTCAAACGGTACACTGCCTAAACTTCTTATCAAGTTATCAAGTGACATAAAGGTGGAGGATAATGTGGATGGTAAAATCGAAAAGTAAATTATTCTGGGCCTGAGTAAATTAGATTTAAATGGCCAATTATATAAAAAAAAAATCCAGATGTTTACATACAAAAACATAATAAACTGTAAATACAACATCTTGGCTATATGTAGAGCACGTTTGGTGTCCATCCAACAAGCAACTAAGAAGTTATAGATTTTTGGATTGAAAAAAACTCCAGGCATAATATCTAAAATTTTAAATTTATTCTTGAAATTTTAACATGTGGAATGCTCTTATATATTTGGTAAGAAAATTTCAGCTTTCCTTCAAAAAAAGTTGTATTTATTTCATCACTCTAAATACTCACTATATATACAAAGTTAAGTAGCAGACAGATGCATGAACAGGTGTATCTAAATAACCGTTTGTCCGATCAGGGAGCTTCATAGGAAAGGTCACATTCTACAGAATCCGATGATATGCACAAATTTGAGACAGAAGCTCCAGCGAGTCGCAGGCAAGAGTAGCAGAGGTCTTGGTGATTTACACACAGTTGCATTTTCCAAATATGAGCTTGCTGCAGTACTGTAATACAGAGAGAATAAGAAGCTTTTAGCTGAATATTAAGCTATGGTTGGATTTATGCCAGGAACAGATTTTTTTATTGGAGCAGCAAAGATGCTCGAGTTGCGCGTCAGAACTAAACTTTTACCAGCATCAAAAATGAAGCAGCACACATGTTTTTGCTGCTTCTGCTGCGTGCGATCTGAACATAGCAACACACTTAATGAGCTACAAGATTATTATTGTTGCAAAAGAGCTGCAGCTCCTTCTAAAGGGGCTTAACAGCCAGTGTTCTCAGTATCAATCATTTCTGGTGATATTCATTAAATTACTGTTGCACAGACAACATTTACCATACATCCAAACTGACAACAAAATGAAAACATCTGCATGATTACAAACTGACATCAATTTATATAACCAACAGTCGTAATCCCATTTTAGCAAATTGCAGTCAAACCTGGTACATTGCAAAGCTCTTTCTTAACCTGCAGGATCTACAGCAGCAGGAAATTGACTGCTTTCAAAACCGTACATCATATGTACCTTTCAGGTAAAAAAGCAGTTTGATTTTTTTATGATTAAATACACCTTAAGCTTGACCCAGCCTGTTTGTTGTTTCCATCCACTGCTTGTGTATGTAATGGATTTTCCATCGGCATCTAAACATTTTCCCTCACCTCAAAAAATATGTATGTCATAATTTGTGTCTAAAGCTGCCCTTTTAAGGTTAGAGAAACATCTTTGTAATGTAATGCATGGCTAACATGTCCAAGGTTTTCTCCAAAAGCACATGACTGAAAAGAAAAAAAGTGGATACAGGAAATGAAAGGAAAGGCTAAACTATTTAAAAGTAATAAATGAACACTGTTGCCATTTTTATGGACTTAATTTATCCTGATTTAATTTGGAGTTTCATAAAACTTTCTCTGTGAACTATATTTCTAGGGCGTCTGCTTCCAAATAAATCCTTTGATGTCTGCTATTCTTCTCTGATTTCCCCTCCTTGTATGACTCCTTATTCTTAGACCTTTTTCCAAGTCTCATTATCAAAGCGGTATCAGGCTGGGAGCCAGTGGGCTAACCCGATAGTGTCTGGCTATCCTTCACAGCCACAGGCAGGAAGAAGTGGGGCAGGAAAGCGACACACACACACCCACACACAACCCAGTGGTGTGGGACTTCATTGCACACTCTGTCTTACTGTTATGAATGGGCTCCAGTGAAAGCATTTAGGTACACTGTATGCTTAACCGGCACGCTGAGGTGAAGTGAAGGAAGCAGAGAATGTAGAGGAGATTAAAAGTAGGCAGGCTGCGGTGGAGAAGATATGTGGAAGACTTAGTAAACGGTAAACAGCCTGTGTTCGTTTATAGCAATAGGTGTGAGTAACTGATTGCGGCAGTCTGTGAAGTGATTGTGAAGTGAAACTATTTGTAAATATTATTTTGAAAATAAAATCTGACCTGCATTCAGCTTTGAAATGCATATCGGTTTATTGGTGCTCTGGTTACGGCGAGAAATGACAAATCCTCTCTGCAGGCCAATCTGCAATTCCATACCTGCCAGACGCGCTTTGTATCACCCTAAGCAATTCTACGCTTGTTTTATATGTCTAACGTGATGCCTCTAACTGGGAATGTGTGAGTTTCTGAAATAGTTAAAATTCAAGGCAAATTTACCAACAGCAGCCCAGTTGACTGATGATGGCTCGCTTAATTGAGGGAAAAATTGGTTTCCCCCCTGTGTGTCTGTGCGCCTTTGCTAAGGCCATGCTTGTGCACATATACACACACACACAGTCAAAAAACACAAACAGGATTGTGGCTAACCACTAGAGACGCCTCTGCAAGCTCAATTAGCCTGAAAATTGAGTGGTTCGGTGGTGCAGCCAGCAGAAAGAATGTGAAATGTATCTGGGTGAGCTGATCAAGGCGGCAGCAGCATGGTGAGTGCCCAAATAAAAGATATTAATTCCTCTGTGGCTGGGCCTCCACTCAAATAAGGGCTCAGACACACACTGACAGCTGAGTGGAGAAGCTAAAATGTGAAATTATCTGATTCAGATTACTTGTTGATGCCCTTTAAAGTCCAGAAATAAAAGCACCTGTTATTGCATTAGCATAATTTCCTTCTGAAAACTGAGAAATATAAAACATTCAATTTGACTACATTGTTATTTAAATCAAGGTAAGGAAGCGGTTGTTTATAACAAACAACACATGTGAGACAGCCTTTTAAAATTAACACAACTGAAAAATGTTTTTAAGTTATACTGCATTTTTTTTTAGGGTAATTAGAACTTATAAATTTCTCATTAGTAGCCATGGACTTCTCTTTCCCCTGGGGTATAATTGCAGATGCGTTTTGCATGCTGACCTTGCTGGATGAGTTCAGCAGGGTGAAAACATTTTTTTTTTAAAAGCTCTCTGCTAGAGAACCGCAAGAAGAGGTGGCATCACTGGATCACAAAACTTAAAACTCTTTCTATCATAGCTGATCTTTGGGAAAGAACAAGAACTCCTATACCATCAAAAATTTTAACCACTCATGTAAACTCTACTAAAATTGTAACTGTAGTCTTGTCTATTGATTAGATCAGCTTGACTGATTTGGCAAAAAATTTATATTTCAAAATAACCGTCTGATGCCCTCTGTTAAAGATATATTTTTACTGAAATATATCTTTAAAATACCCTATTTGCTTGACCCTTGTTAATTAAAATATAGTTTGATGAGCAGACTGACACCTCAGTAGTTAAGCCTTGATGCAATTATAAACCTGTAGCCTAATTTTCTGTATTTACTTCGGGTTTGAGGTTGTCGTGCTGTTCGGTCGATGTGACGTAAAATCAGGGTTCCTACAGCATAAAGCAAGTTAAATTTAAGACTTTTTAATGCCACTTGAAATAAAAATGTAAGACCAAATTCACAAGAAACACAAGAAAAACCCGCTTGCGACAACTTAACCCAAAGGTTTATTTTAACATAAGCCACTGCACTTATGTTTCAAATTTTGAAAAGCTTCCCATACAGAAAGAAAGCTAAAAACACACAAATGACAGATAGATTTTAACAATTATTTAACTGAATTCACAAACTTTGTTTTAGCAGGGAACAAAACAAATCAGTTTTAAAGCCACAACTTAACCAGTGCTAAGTCTGTTTTGCAGCTATTTTTCTTTGTATCGTTTTCTTAGTATGTTTGATTTGATGATAAGTGGAGGCGCTGTAGAGACAAGGGTGGAACAAAACTGAGAAATACCGGCTGTTTCTCGGTAACTCGATTTTGACACTTTGTGTTTCCTGCTTCGCATGTGCGACTCCACTGCCTTAATTCCCATCGTTCTGAGCTTGAATGACTTCTTGCACAAAATACACTGTGCCTCATGTATGTTTTCAATTTTAATGTTTCATTTAGATTACAAAAATAAATTTAAAAAAATAAGACCTACGAAAGACTCATTTAAGACATTTTCATATCAATTAAGGCCTTGGTATTATTTTGAAGGATTCAATGCCTTTTAATACTTTTTAAGGACCCGCGGGAACCCTGAAAATGCATCCATGTTAGATGAGTCCGACCTTGCAAACAATCAAAGTGTTAAATTCAATATGGGTTTTGTGGATACTCAGAAGCAACCGACATCCACATCAACTCAGATACCAATGGCAACTCCACGTAAGTGGAAAAAAGTAAAATATATATATATATATATATAACAATGAGTGTGACAATGAGCAGAAGACCCTGCAGTACTGTGTTATGGTTACAGGTGGCAGTATCATTAGAAAACTCCGTAATGCCTCTTTTGAGCACGGTAAACAATATGTTATGCTCTGGGCCTGCTTTTCTTTCACACAACCTGTCAGCCCCGTCAGAGTGCATGGCATTATGAGTGCATTGATCATTACACATAGAAATCTGGTGGCCTCTACTGGTTAACTGCAAATGAGGATTGACATTAATCTAGGCCAAACTAATATGAACATGGGTCACTAGACACCTTGTTTTATGTATGGCTCTGTCTAAAGTTTTAAATCCTTCATAAAACATGAGTACGTCATTAAAAAGAAAAAAGCATAAGAGGAGAGCGGGGACAATCTCAGATTATACAAAGAGTAATGGTGACAGATGCCGTCTGCGTTAAGCTGGATGCAAAATGTTATTAGATTGTAACCTCACAATTAAAAAATTGTTCTCAGTGATGGCAACAAATGCATCTGTTTGGTTTTTGAAACATATTTAGCAGGATGCACTGACCATTGAGTTGGAGGGCGTTTCTGGGTGACAGAGGTCCTCCTTTAAAACCACCGCTGACTGGAGCAGGTTTGATAATGTGAGAATGAGATGCAATCCCGTCCACTTCTCTCTTCTTGCTACGGTCAACTGGACATCCTGAAAGAAAACAAATAAAGTAATAACGACTACATGTGAGTGATGAAGCTCATTACACTGATAAATAAACCTTTACAACAAACAAAGACACAATTGTTTTTGTTTTTCAAAAGCTGCAAAAACTAAGAATGGTGTCAGACCACATCTAAATAGGAGATCCATCAAAAGGATTTGTGTGGCATTAACAGTCAGCTTCTGATTAAAACTCCCTGGATCAAAACTTAACAATTAATTGTGTGTGACAGGGCTGTTTCATGGTTTTATAGTTAATCCTACTTTAAGGAAAACTTACATTTATAAGTTGTTCTACATAATTAGGCAAGTCTCTGGAATATGGATATGAAAAATGATCATCTTAAGAATGGAAAATGGGAAATAACGGCAAAATTTAGAACAATAGCCTGAAAAGTCAAAAGAGGAGGCAGTGAGCAGTGAAAAGCTGCAAAGGAAAGACCTAATAGGACGATTGCAAAAATAGAAGAAAATATATATTAAAAGTAGAATTACTGAAACTTGAGAGGGAAAAAAGTGCTGAAGCTGTCTGCTTGATAACTCTTAGGTTTGAGAATTACAAAGATGCTTTTGGGCTACAAAAGAAAATCAACCCGGAAACCAAATGTTTGCATTAATCTGAGCGATATACAGAAATGATTCAGATTAACATTCTTACTCCAAATAAACAACATGATCTAAGGTAATTACTTTGGGTAAATGAATAAATACAATTCCTATTAGAAGAATAGTTTGGATATTAATACAAAGTAGTTAGTTTCCATCTCTGGTATAGTTTGTTAATATGATACATTCCAATCCTAAAGATTATGTGTTGATAACTCCAAAAAAGTTAAAAAAACAAACCACTGGACTTTGTTTTCCAAGTTTGAAGATATTGCGGATTAGATAGTGGGAAGGAATACACTCTATCGCTGCGTCGTAGGTTTTTGAGAGCTGAGTCCCGCCCCTCTGTTTAAGGTTGCTTTTTGTCTCTTAACATAAATGGCATCCATCATGTTAAGAGAGAAAAAGCAATGTTAGACAGAGGTGGTGGACTTCAGCACTCAAATATCTACATCACAGCAATAGAGTTGATCCCTTCCCGCTATCATAATACTCATCGCCAGGCAGGGGACCAAGACAACTCGCCTGGTCAGCCAGGCCAACAATGCCCCTAATGACCCCCCTCCTTTCAGAGGCATAGACCAGTAACGGGTATTGCAGGCTAACAAAGACCTCAACGACCCCCATTCCTAAGGGTCGGACCTGTTCTTCTCGTTCAATTTGCATTTTCTCTAAGCCAAAACAAGGCTTTGTTGGGCATCTCGATAAAGCTTGGAACTCAACGCTAATTCTGACATTTTGAATTGAAAAAGCTTCCAGGACGGAAAGCGAAACGTCTTTAAACTTGGAATACAAAGTCTAGTGGTAACTTTTTTGGAATGACTATGACCTGGATGACTGAGAATCTTCACCTGCGTTGATAGATACGGAAATATATCTTTTTTGCATAAGATACTTTTGGAGATGCATTTGGGATGTCGATTGACAAATATAGAGGAAAAAAATGCTCTCATTAAAATAACTGTAGAGAGTGAAAAGGCTATTCTACAATGACATACCAATTATCTTCAAGCTAAAGCAGTCTTTATAATAAAAAGCAAGTAAGAAAAATGAAGAAACAGGTAATACATCATTGATTAGAAACCTAGTTTCCACTAAATTATTCAGCACTTAAATCCAGGGGGCATATTTCATCATGGATATAAACATTTGGAACAAATTTTCACCCTTTTTTAACAAAAGTTAATGTTTTAATCTTTGTTTTATATAAATGCTTCCTGGTTTACCATGGACACATTAGTTTTGCATTAATTAGGAGGGGGGGGAACTCTTTCCATTGTTCATCTGTCAATTTATCTTACAAAAAGAAGTATACACATTTTTTTATCTGCATAGTCAAAAATGGTATCAAGTATTAAGTATTCTTGATACTGGTGTCAAGTTAAAAGCTTTGGTAGCAGTTTGAGTTAAAGTCTCCAATACCTCAATGCAAAGTAACAAAATGATATATGTTTGCAACTTTACAGCCAAAAATGCCCAAGTAGCTACTTGTAAAAATGTACCCAATACCTTTGATTACATAGAAGACTGTGATGCCAGCATGCAGTTGACAGAGTTGTAATCTAAGGTGTAAGAGTCAATGGGATGGATGTACAAACATGATCCAAACCACTGATAAGGTAAAACTAAGAACAATTCTGAATACATTTGTACCATAAGTGAAAACATAACACCTAATGCTTCTCAAAGATTATTACACTCACTGACTACAGGACAAACAGAAGAGAGAAAAATAAAAGCTTGGCAAACATTGTTTTTTTAATCTCTTGCTAAGAGTCTTTGGGGGCTTCATAAAAGAACAATCTGTGAGGATGAGCCACAGAACAACTGAAAACAAAAGCTAAGAGGCAACAGAAGAGCTCGCAAAGACAAAAACTATGCCTGTAAGTAAAAGCAGCCACAAATCTGCATAATTATTTGAACAATTTATGATCTACTTTATACAATATAAAGAATAGGCCGTTATCCAAGTAATTCGCTACCCTTCATGCTTATTGGCATTGTTTTATTAGTGTTTGGAGCAAAAAGGAATCCTGCTGATTCTATGGAGAAAGAAAACACTGGGATGTGCCTGAGGACACCAGCAGGGGCTCCACAAATAGATCTCCTCTCAGTTTGATTTCATCAAGTTTAGTTTGACGAGCATGTGTTGCTCAAGTTTTTTCCCCAGCAAGTTTATTGATTCTTTTATTTTCATTGAGAAATAAATCCCTTCAAGTAAATATGACAATAGAAGCAAAACAGATTTATTACAGACTAAGCTATATTTTTGATGATAATTGATCTTAATCAGATTGCATTCTTATGTCCCTTTTAGGATAATGACTTGGCGGTAGAGGTATTAGAGAAGTCATTTTTCAACATATCAAGCCAGGAAAAGATCATGGGTATAAATTCTGCTGGTTTTATTGCGTATACATTAACAAAAAATTGGCTCCGTCAAATGAAAAAGGTTTGCAGTCTTCATTCGGACACCAAAGCTGGCAGAATGATGAATTATTTTGACTGATGGGTAGTTTTGGTTGTCAGAGACGTGACTGTTGAACACATAGTTTCAGATGGGAGTGGCGGCCTAGTGATTAGCGCATAGAGCTTGGAATCCTGAGGTTCTGAGTTCGAGCTGCACTCCCACAGACTGCCACTCTGTCCCTGAGCACAGAACCTTAACCCCACACAGCTCCAAGGCGCCTACGATGGCAGCCCACTGCTCTCCAAGGGGATGGGTTAAATGCAGAGAATACATTTTGTTGCTCTGTACTTGAAAAAACAAAAATATAGCTATTAAATGTCATCCTCACGTGCCTGTCTAGATTTTTTCTATCTGATTTCTGATCAGGTATCTAAAGAAACCTTCTGCATTGATTAAAATATCCTTAATAACATCTAGTTTTAACCATTATTTAAACTACAACAAATACTGCATTGTCTTAGATAGGAGATAAAACTTGTCTTTTGACGATATGAAAGCAACAACCATTTTCATTCAATTAATGTAAGTCCATATTATAATTTTATCTTCTTTTTTAAGTTTAACTTGAACCATAAAAGTAAATGATAATCAGTATCAGGTATGGACAGTAGCAGATTTTCATGATATGCAAGTCTTTAAAGAAAAAAAAAATCACAAACATTTACAACAACCTCGCAACAGATAATATTTTTCTAGCCAACCTGTCCTTCATAGAGTATTGCAAGTATGACAAGCCGATATTAACTGGGTAATTAGTAGGGCTATCTGCTCAGGTGGTAAAGGCTGCAATGCCTGCCAAATGTAAAGGAAACTCTGAGCTACAAGCATTATGAAAAGTGATTTCAAAGACTCAGTCAGCTGCTATGAGCCATTATTATCAAATACCACAAGTCAAAAGCTTTTGCATAATTTAAAGCCCAAGGGCACTTTTTAAAATAAATAAGATTAATTTCAAACAACTGCAGAACAGAGGTAAAACTACATTAAAATTGTGAAGAAATTAACTCAATTTTAGCAATTATTATATTAATACTAGAAGCGTCCAGTTTCTACATTACAGCATAACAAAAGAGGTGCTTTACTGAAACGTTTGCATTTTTTGAGGGGCTGTGTGGCTCCTATTTCTGTGTGCACTCTCATGAAATACAGCAAGAGCTGCAATTAACTGCCTCCACTGTCCACGACTGACACATCGGATAACTTGCAGTACTAGTAGTATGGGAAGCCAAAAGCACCCTCCAAATCTTGTAGAGGAGAACTCTTTCATCACCAAACAGATAATGGGCAGCAGCTAAATGAGTAATGGGGAGTCGGTGTTGCTATGCAAACAGAGGCAGACAGCGCTGTTCTGCAGATTAATGGGAGAGGTGTCTGCCCATCCCAAAACTTTCTCCTCATCATCCATCACCCTACACTGGCCGCACCATTCAGCCGACAGTATTCGCCTGAGTTACATCTTCCCAAATATCAGGTTGAATGTATTACTTTTGCTGTAGAGTGTAGTGAGCATATCGAATCAATAGCAAAGCAGATCTTATTCCCAATGCCCTATCTTAACCCCCTCACCTGTTAATCCTTCTGTTAAGATGTGCTTGATGGTTTATAGGATTAAACAATAGATCATTACGGGTGTGATAAGATGGTTTTATAAGTGGGTAATGAAACAATGTAATGATGGGGAATCCAAATATAAACCAGATTAATTGGATGTCACTCAGAGTACTGTTAGACTCATTGAAGATCAAATACTTTTAGTGCTCATCAAGTTGAGTCAGATATCTATCCACTTCTACTGAATCACAATGACTAGCCTGATAGTCATCAACAGTGGAATTTAAACTAAAACACCAACAGGGAGAGTACTGCATATCATTTCTGGCTCAGTATAATCTGTATGGAGCAAAAAGGGGTGGAAAAAAGGAGCTGGAGTCTATCAAATGACTCAACTGCCCTACCTTTTGCATGACAATAGCCCCACCTGCTCACCCCATTTGCCCTGCTAGCAGTTCTTGAGGTGAAGGCCATAACAACCCACTGATTTTCAGGTTTCTGGAACAAATGAGAACAAGTGCCTGGAGGATTTCAAAGTAGCCTGTAGTATTCGATTTCTTCTGCCTCCCTTTTCCAGGTCACTGACCTTTCAGAAGATGCAGATTCAGCCTCACCTCAAGGCTATAGGCAAGTCTGATATAGTCAGGCATAATTGTGCCAGCAGCATGTGTTTTAATGAGAGGGTCACTTCATTGGACTAATGTAATGTATGTGTAATGTAAACCCAAACTAATGCCAGGTACATTTCACTGATATTTTGTCCAAAATGTGACAGAATTGGGTAAAGCCCTCTACTTTCTCCAGCTGAAAAGCCAGGTTCCTGAGTGCTTATCAGGCCTCTGCACATGTGGAACATTCAGGCCTGCAGAAGGTTCTAATCTGCCATTTCTTGTGCACGTTTAGTGTTTTAGCTTATCACGTAGGCTGAATTAAACCATTGACTTTATTTCTGACAGTTTTTCCATTACATTTTACAGTTTTCTCAAACAAAAAGTGAACGTTGCTGAGTTTAATGAAGCACCTACACATAATTGATGAAAATATTCAAATTTGAATTTGTTTATGGTTAAAACTGGCATCAAAGGATGTCATTAAACACATTTAGAATGAAACGGATAAAAAGGAGAAGGATTTCCATTGGTCCTATCATCTAGACCAGCGGTCCCCAACCATTGGCCCGTGGACCGGTACGGTCCGTCAGTCATTTGGTACCAGGCCGCACAGAATAATTTATCGACGATCAGAGTCTGAGTGATGTTTTATTTTGAAAAATATAAAAAAAATTGCGGTATTCTCTCCCAATTACATCAGTCGGTGCATCTGTGCCTCTTGACACAGGTTAAGACTCATCCTATCTATAACATCCTATCTTTGTGAAGCGGGATTTTCTGCGGTT
>NW_015150662.1:864615-874175 GCF_000732505.1 Cyprinodon variegatus
TAAAGTATGTTTAGTGGTTGAATTTGTATCATATTACACGCACATTAGAGAAGATTATAGGTTGTTCTGGTCATAGATTCAGTGGACCAGTTTAAAGTAAACCTTGTACTAGAAACTGTTTTGCATTAGTGCTTCAGGACAAGTCTGCTGGTTAACACACAGCAGAGATGCCGTATCATCCTCTAGAGTCTGTCTGATCTAAGAAATATGTTATTTAACTGAATCTGAGGAAGCTAATACCATGCTGAGGAAGGCCTGTGATCTCAACAGATTAAGGTGCATGATGTAAAAGGACAACATTATCTGTAATGGAGGCAAAACTATTATCTGGAAGGGCCAAAACTAGATCATGAAGGATTAGAATGTGTTAATGATCTGCATGGGGTTGTTCATAATGCAAACTCTATGTATTATTCCTCCGGCTCAAACGCATCAGTTGCCTTTTCCTAATTTTCTTTCAGCTTGAAATACTAATTTTAATTTATAAGTCATACCAAAATTAATTTGACTTTATCCTGGTATACACATTGAAAACAGAATCAGGTGGATAAAGTAACCAAACAAGCCCAACCCAGGTTACTAAAAAAAGGTTTCATACAAAGAAATGTGTCTAGGAACACTTTAATGAGCCATTCTTATTGAGTCAAAAGCATCTCTTGAAAAGGTCTGGGCCTACTAGTAGTAGAGATTTATTCAATCTCTACTACTTAAGCTCTTTATACATCTGAATAATCTAGCTGCAAACAAATGCAAATCTGCAGATCAAAGATTCTGATAAATATTTTTACTGCTTTGTCTTATACTTTAATTAAAGTTCTGCAGTTTTATTGATAAAAATACGTTTTGTGGATTTAATAATTAGCTTTAAAAGAAAGGCGAGCAGTTCTATCAGTTTAAACATGCTGTGTCCCCCAAAACAATTGTCTGGCAGTGTCTCTCTTTCGCTAGACAAAACCGCAAGCCTCTATTATTCAAACTCTCTATTATTCTATAAAACTGCTTTTCTGTCCTTTTCATTGACGATACAAAAATGCATGTAGTGTGGCTGAACGGACTTGACAGTTTATATCATTTTTACTTTAATAATTACTTGGGAGTCCAACCTTAAGATGATATAAAAGATATGCCGTTTTCAAACATACATGAATCTGTTCATTTTTCCATTTAGTTTGCTGCTTTTAAACTCCAAATGAGATCAAGTCAAACATGACTGACAACATGCCTAAGAAGCAGAACATTAGAAAATGGGATCCATTCAGGACTGTGATGGTTTAAGAATTATAAGAGCCGAGAGAAAAATTAAGCTGATTATGTAATCGAATGCGCATAGCGTTAAATATCTTTTGTCAAATCTTGGCCATAATTGCTCCAACAGTAATTGAAAAAGAAGTTAATGTTTGCCCTGAATAATTTCATTAGTACAACAGATGAGGCATTTAATTTCCTCTGCTATCCTGCGGAGCTTTTCCTTTTTAAATGGCAATATTTATTTGAAGTCTGATTTACATTAGATTACTTCTAAATAGTTGTTTTGATTACATACAGCAGAAATAAAAGCTTAAATCAGTATAAGTTTTTCAACCATATAATGATTTGAAAAGGGGATAAGAAGGAAAGCATAAACACTTTCACATTTAAAAGTTGTTTAAAACTACTAGAAAATTGAGAATACACCGTAGTATTTACCATAGCTTACTTAAAGCAGGAGGGTGGATACTGTATACTGTGACTTGCAGAGCAGTCATTTAAACCCGGTGAATTTCTTTGCACCCATTCCTCTGCAAGTACAGTAAGAATGAATCAGGAACAGAATCCCTAATCAAGATAGTTTATTAAGCCAATGTTTTAAAACCTAGAGTTGCAATTTGCAATTAATTACGTGTAATTAATTTTATTGTAATGAACTATATCAGCTGGTGCTCCAGCTTTATCCTCCTCTTCGCTGTATTTACTAAATATCACACCAGGCCTTTTTGAGTGTATTACAAATACATTAAGCATTTAAACTGCAGCCCCCAAAAACGTCTAGCTGTTTCCCAGCAACCTGCCTATTTGTGCAATTTGGAGGCGTACACGCAGGGGCGGCTTCAACAGAAAGGGAAGAACAAATCCAGCAATGTTTGTGAAGCCCTTGAGAATACAGTTTATGTATATGTATATATACTGCTTGTTTGTTTCAACTAAGATGAGTGTTCTGGTTCTTGCATCCAGAGAACTGGGAGGACACCATGTGATTAGCCAGCATGATTTGACCAAAGAAATGTCTTGGATTCTAAAACCATTTAAGAAACTCTAAAGTCTAACATAAAACACAAACGCACTCCAGAATACTTCTGAAACAGGAATATCTTGTATCTTGGATTAGTCTTAGTATGGTGTGATAAGGGGGTTTTGTTTCCATACTTTAAATAAAAGTCCCACCTATAAACACATATCTTTATTTAAGGAAACTGGAAGAAGGAAAATCTTTTCGAAGATGAAAATGGAACAATGTTTCTATTTCATAAAAATTTAAAAGATGTCTGACTTAGACACATTAGGAACCCCTTTTTATGTGATATGACAACATCTGTGACAACAGTTTGCTCTAAATATTCATAAAATAATACACAACTTTTACTCTATTTCCTGATATATGTTGTCTTCATTCAACATCGTCCCTTTATTGCATTATTTATGTGTACTCATTTTTTTGTTACTCAGTGGGAGTCTTCACTCCCATTTCATTGATGTCCCTCTACTGTGTATGTTAGGTCTGTCATGTGTGAAACACTGGGTGTTTGAAACCTTTAGTGCTATTTATACCCTTTATAACAAGGCACACCCCTGGTGCAGCATGTTTGTCTCACATGAAAGATTAAAAGCTTGAGTTTGACCTGAAGCTGTGTTTAATAAATCATTGTGAAAATAAATCTAAAACATGTCTGCAATGGAATAGTTTATACTAATACTGAATTAAAAAAAAAAAAAAACTAGGCAGTTTAGATAACAGGCTGTTAGGCTTGAGTAAAATACCTTTTTAACAGAGGATAGGGTAGCTACCCAGATGTCAATTTAACGTGAAGTGAATAAGCAGGTATGCAATTAAATTGATGTTTTATACTCTCATGCAAGTTTACTTCCTGTCAGTAAAGATGAAAGATGGCTAATAAATTTGAGAAACAAGGGGAAAACATGCTGGCTGTGGCTCATAACAACGACCGTTTGAGAATAGCCCATCTGAAAGACAGGTTGGAAAGCTTTAGTTGGTTTTTAGACACACCAACAGTTTTAATTGCACCTGGGTTTCCTGGTATAAAACTATCATGTCTCAGGGAACCATCAGTGCTGGGTGCCAAGGAGGAATGGTACTCCCGCCCCTGCAGCAAGCTGAAAATATCCAGTAGATTATCAAGCAGACTGATTAGAAAATGATCCCCTTTTTTTAGGCTGGCTTTAATGTGCGCGGAATCTTAATAAGAGGACATTGCATATACTTTACATGTAAATGTTCAAGGTCATCATATTCATCATACTTTAAGAAAAAGTCAGTTATCAACCTTTTAAAGTTGCATCAGCAGAGTTTGTCAGAGTTCAGTGTTCGACAGACAGGTTTTTAGTAAGGGTGTCTGAGCTTAAATGCTGGACCCTCAGGTCAGTGGCACAAAAGTTATGCTATAGGAATCTGAACAACTCGATCATCATTCTGAATATGAGAAGAATGTGACACTGAACCACTCTGTCACTAGTAGGTGTTTTTGAAAGGTAAGAACGTTTCCCTGTGATTCTGTTAAGGCAAGTGCATAACAAAATAATATAAGTGTTAAATAAATATTTTGATACTTTCATAATCGATTGATTAAAATGCCTTGATTTATATCAACTTATACCATTATGTGTACTTATATATAAGTACACATAATAGCCAAAATACTGTGGTTCTGATATTTCCCATAATCATTTATTTCAGGCTTGATTTCCTCATTTTTGTTGTTGGCGAGAGTTTTCATTTTGATGCATCCCATATTTTAAGCGATACATTTTAAGTTCGAGGACCTATAACCAACAACTTCAACAAAGAAGTCAACCTTCTATTATTTTATTTTAATTAGGGCTGAAACAATTAATCCGATTAATTGTGATCAATCGAATATTGAAATAATCATCAACTAATTTAGTAATCAGTTAATCATTAACTGGAGTATAGAGACATGAAAATACGCCTTTAACTGACAGAGCAACCCAATTAGAGCAGTAACTCTATAAAATTATTTTAAAAATATACAAGCGTTTTGCATTTAAGATAAAAAAAAAAATCTTTTTAGTCCGTCAATATGCTCTATCCAGAACTCTTCAAGTGAAAAACTTTTAGTTTCACCTGTTTTAATTTCATAAAAAATCTTTTTTAAGGAACTTTTGGCTTTACGATTATTAATCGATGAATCAAAAAATAAACGACAGATTTATGGATTTGCAAAACAATCAATAATTGCAGCCCTGATTTTAATATGTTAGGGCATATTATGTCTGAAGGCAATTGGCTTCTATGGATTTTATTTAGGCATAAATAAAATGGTGAATATGCTAAAAAAAAAAAAAAAAACACACACACACAAATAAACTGTAACTCACCCCAAAATCCATGTTCTGTTTTGCAGAGAAGTAGTACAATCTAAGCCTATGGCATGCTTTGAAAAATAAAATCTTAGAACTGTAAATTCACAGTCATTTTACTGTTTCTATATAAATACTATATTTATATGTATTTTTTTTATTTTTGCTATTTTTCAAGGCTGCACTTTAAAAAAAGATGAAATTGTCCAGAGAGCTGTTCCAAACACTTGTGTAAACAAAATAACAAATAAATCTGTCTATATCTACACTGGAAAAATCGAAATCTAGATAAGTTGTTTTTTTCTTAAAATAAGTGCATTTGTTTTTGGATTGAGGAGGTAAAGGATACATTTTGCCAATGGAACAAGACAACTTACATTTAAAATAAAAAAACAAAACTGCATTGTCTTATTTCAAGTGCATTTTATCTTATTTTCTTATTTAAAGAGTAAAAATACTCATTCCATTGGCAAACCATCTCATTTACCTACTCAAATTAAGGGTAAATACACTTCATTTAAAATTTTTTTACTTATTTCTAGATAATTTTTCTAGTGTATATCTATATCTTTTCTAATATCATTAAGAGCATGTTTATTTCTGTAATATTCATTTCAAAACTGCTGTAGTGCTGTAAAAAGTGGTTCTATTGCAGCTGGATTTCACTTTTAGTCCAAATCATACATACTTTTGTCACTTTTACAGTCTTTCATTATAAAGTCACACATTTAGGTATACTGTAATAAGTCATCCTGTCCACTAATACAGTGGCCGGAAAATGCAAAACAATATTACATCAACCTGAGATGCTTTTCCAAGTTTAACAAAACGTTTGTCAAACACGTAAAAGTGTCTCAGATAAACGTAATATTGTTTTGCATTATCTGACCACCGTACCACGGGCATTGCTTAGTCTGCTCCTTGAAGCAAGTAGCTCTAACTGATTATTATGATGATCTGGAATGATATGGTTTTATTTTTTGTTTGAGTGTGTTCCGGAGCAGTTTTATTTTGTGGACAAAGTTTGCTGCTGTTTTTACTATTTGCATAATTTTCTCACTGAGGTTGCAGCATTTTGTTTTTAGTTGCAGAACATTTTTGTTTCCATTCAGTTTGTTGATTGTAAGCTTTTGCTTCTATTTTTCAGCGATTGCAGTATTTTTGTTTGAATAATTTTCTGTTACATTTGTTTTTAGTGCATGTGTGTTTTGGCGTTGCATTGTGGTTGTGTTTGCAGCTCATTTTGCCATTTGCACCTTTCGCCAAAATAGGTGAATTAGACTTTAAGAATAATTGTGTGCAAGACAATGTTTATGTTTGTATGAATTATTGTGTCCCGATTGGACAGAAATGTCTATTTGGCATCTGTAAATAACTTGATAAGAATGTTTCATCTCAAATCTGAGCTTTAGTCTTGATCCCCATGTGCAGTTTCATTAAGTCCAGATGACTGAGAATGAGAAAATTAGAAAACAGTTAGATAAACTTGTCAGGTGAAATAAAGTATGAAAGAAGGAGAAGAAGAAACAAAATAAACAGGAGAAAACAGAAAGACACTGATGAAGAGTGAAGACAGATGAGAATATGTGAGAAAAGCAGCGACAGATGGAAGCAAAAACAAATAAAAGTCCTCGCTGGCGCTGCCCTCACAAAATTGATCCTGACTGTCAGCCAGTCAGCCCAGATAGATTTCTAAGCCTTGATGTTAATTTACATGCCAAACAGCTCCGCTACCTCCTCTGTCCCACCAAATCACCCTGCCTACTCTCAACCTGCTTTGAGTGATAAGCACATGGAAAACTTGCTGGCAAATTTAGCCCAAACAATTCCAGTGTGAAGAGTTTTTCCAGGCTGTGAAAGAATGCCTTCTTTATGAGAGCCAATATTGTTTTAGCAGTTGATAAATAGCAGGCAGGCTACCATAAGTTGCCATTTTCCCACAAGGGCATCCCATGCCTGAACTGGATGAATACAAGTGAAGGGGAAAAGTATTCAGTCACCAGGCAAGGGGGAAATATCACAAGGAGGTCATTTTGATTTGACACATTTACCATTACAGGGTTCTACACCTAAGCCCTAAAGGATTAGATGCCTCTTCATAAATATACACCTCAGTCCAAAGCACATAAAGCATTAAAGTGATAATAATAATAATTAATAAATAAATAAATACATAAAATAAATAAATTCAACTTTATTGATTTCACAATGGAGAATTTATCTCTCCGCATTTAACCCAACCCCATTTGAGGAGGAGTGGGCTGCCGCTGTGCAGCGCCCAGGGAGCAATCGGGAGATAAGGGTCTTGCTCAGAGAGCCAGAGTGGCAGTCTGTGGGAGTGGGTTCCAAACTCAAAACCTCAGAACTCCACGCTCTATGCCCTAACCACTAGGCCGCCACTCCCACATGACCAATGACTAATATCTGCTGATTAATTAATCAAAGCAACATATTTTTAAAGCAATATAATCTTTTGGGAGATTAAGAACAAAAATGTTCACTCAAAATCCAGAAAAAGCAAAAGTTTATTTTTACATGTTTCCCATACTTTTCTGGTTTAGCCTCCTCCAGACTTAGAAAACTTAATTGTAATTTTGTATACACAAAGTTTATACAAAAAGAAATTTCGTTTATACAGCTTTCAGACGGTGAATGAGCAGCAGCTTAGGCCCCCCTCCTCTAGTCTTACCACTGAGTTCGCTGATTCGGTCGGCGCGGTATAATGTAAGCCCCTCCAGTCTAACGGCATTGCATTGCGTTTATTATGGCGTCATACAGACAATGGTGCCGTACAGTTGAATGGTGAAACACATTCAACTGTAATGGTCAGAGAAAGACAACAAAAAATTTGCCAGAAAAAAATGATGATTTTATGCCATAAAATCAGTCTTCATAGCCTGTATCAAGTGTGCTGGATGAGTGCAAATTATTATCAATATCATATCAGTATGAACAATGACCTCCAAACACAGACATAAATACAGTGATAAAAATATATATGTGATGGTGAAAGAGATACAGAACGATAAAATGAAACAAAAAGGACTTATGGATCATTTTCTAGATCTTTTGATTTCATTTGGATCCCATTCATATGTGGCACTAAAATGCCTCCAGACTGACTGATCGTACTTGCACAGATTTATTTAAAAATGTTTCAGGGCCGTTTTACCATATCAGCACTGCTTTTAGCTAAGCTCCATTGGCTGCATTGCTGTCTGCAGTACAGTATTGATGAGATGTTTTTAGTTAAAATATTTAGGAAGCCTCTGGTTGGACAAACAACTTTCTCTGTAAAATGTGAGGTTTTATTGATCAGTGCAAATCAGCATGCAGTGTGAGTAAGGGATATTTCCTCTGGGAGGTAGTTTCCTTTTATTTTAGGGACTAAATACATGAAACAAACCATGGAGAAATAAACTTAATTCAGACAATACAGACAGATCTTTTGAATTTTTAACCATAATGAATTGATATTTATCCTTATGACTGCAAATCAAAAAAGTTACTATTAAAAGAAATGATAATTAAAAAAATTTTGAGTAACAATAACCAACTCCTACCAGCTGCATCCCACAGTGGGAAATGATCCATGCAAAACTTATAATTTATGTGGAGCAACTGACAACAAACACTGCTGCAGAGCTGTGTGGTGTCTTTTGCTTTATAGGAGGGACTCCTCAGTCAAAACTCTGTTTATTGCTGAAAAGAGATAGTTGTAGCAACTGAATGTATTTGTGTTGCTACTTGACAACATGTGCATTTATGTGTAAAGCGAGTAAGTGTTATGATAGTTTGGAAAATAATTATCCCAGGTGTTATTGTCTGTTGTTTGGGTTATCTGCTTAGAATCTGGATTACCAAGGTCTTGATACTGGGTGTGAACACAATACATAAGGTTAAACACAGGTGTCCAGCCTGTGGCTTGGAGACCTTTTGTGCCCCCTGGATTTATCTTGGATTTATGTTTTTTCAGTCGTAAGTCCATAAATTGTAATGACTTGTAAAGCCATTTTATTTTATATTTACAAATCTAAAGTGACAAAATTATTTTGTCAAACAAAATTATTTTAAATTAAATATTAGTAATTAATTGATACGACTGCAAAAAAGCAATCGCAGTACATTTGACATAAATATTTTGGCAAAAACCACCATTGCTTAATTTATAAAACTCTGTGTGTCAATACTTTATGGTAAAGGTGGAAATGTTTGTGTCAACAATCTGTGTTGAAAGAGGAGATTAAAGTCCTCTTGTACTTGCCTATGTTGCCCGTGTGTATGTGGAGCCGGCCTCTAACGATGGTGCAAACTGTCATTGGAGTAGAAGCCGAGCGTTGATCCAGATCTGCGTTAGTCAGCAAAGTGTCCTCACCCACATAATCGGTGGTTAAAACCTCCAGCTCATGGAGAGCCTGGACTGCAGACTTTCCCTGACGCAGCAGGTACTGCAGAGGAACAATGGGAGAAAACAGGAATCAAAATAGCCTAACAAAGGAAGGAAAGAAAGAAGGAACCAAGGAACCAACCAACCAAGGAACCAACCAACCAGGAACGAACAAACGAAGGAACCAAGGAAGGAAGGAACAAAGGAACAAACCAACAAAGGAACAAACAAAGGAAAGAAGGAAGGAACAAATGAAGGAAGGAACGAACAAATGATTAAGCAAAGGAATGAACAAAGGAACCAAGGAAGGAAGTAACAAAGGAATGAAGGAAGGAGGGAACAAAGGAAGGAAGGAAGGAACAAAGGAAGAAACAAAGGAATGAAGGAAGGAGGGAACAAAGGGAAAAAAAACGAAGGAAGTAAATAATGAATGAACAAGCGAAGGAATGAAAAAAGGAACCAAGGAAGGAAGGAACAAAGAAATGAAGGAAGGAGGGAACAAAGGAACAAACGAAGGAAGGAAGGAAGGAAGGAAGGAAGGAAGGAAGGAAGGAAGGAAGGAAGGAAGGAAGGAAGGAAG